>NW_026057582.1:20351066-20357899 GCF_023721935.1 Panthera uncia
GCAAATGACACATCGGACAAAGGGCTAGTATCCAAAATCTATAAAGAGCTCATCAAACTCCACACCCGAAAAACAAATAACCCAGTGAAGAAATGGGCAGAAAACATGAATAGACACTTCTCTAAAGAAGACATCCGGATGGACAACAGGCACATGAAAAGATGCTCAACGTCGCTCCTTATCAGGGAAATACAAATCAAAACCACACTCAGATACCACCTCACGCCAGTCAGAGTGGCCAAAATGAAGAAATCAGGAGACTATAGATGCTGGAGAGGATGTGGAGAAACGGGAACCCTCTTGCACTGTTGGTGGGAATGCAAATTGGTGCAGCGGCTCTGGAAAGCAGTGTGGAGGTTCCTCAGAAAATTAAAAATAGACCTACCCTATGATCCAGCAATAGCACTGCTAGGAATTTATCCAAGGGATACAGGAGTACTGATGCATAGGGGCACCTGTACCCCAATGTTTATAGCGGCACTCTCAACAATAGCCAAATTATGGAAAGAGCCTAAATGTCCATCAACTGATGAATGGATAAAGAAATTGTGGTTTATATACACAATGGAATACTACGTGGCAATGAGAAAAAATGAAATATGGCCTTTTGTAGCAACATGGATGGAACTGGAGAGTGTGATGCTAAGTGAAATAAGCCATACAGAGAAAGACAGATACCATATGGTTTCACTCTTATGTGGATCCTGAGAAACATAACAGAAACCCATGGGGGAGGGGAAGGAAAGAAAAAAAAAAAAAAAAAAAAAAAAGAGGTTAGAGTGGGAGAGAGCCAAAGCATAAGAGACTGTTAAAAACTGAGAACAAACTGAGGGTTGATGGGGGGTGGGAGGGAGGGCAAGGGTGGGTGATGGGTATTGAGGAGGGCACCTTTTGGGATGAGCACTGGGTGTTGTATGGAAACCAATTTGACAGTAAATTTCATGTATTGAAAAATAAAAAAAAAATAAAAAAATAAAAAAATAAAAAAATAAAAAATAAAAAAATAAAAAAATAAAAAAAAATAAATGAATATATATATATATATATACATACACAAAATCACACTTCCAATTATTACAGAGTATGTTTTTCTTCAAGCACACATATGCTATTTATAAAACATGACCTTAAAAAAAATTTACTACACTACAAACATGAAAACATTTACTATATCATAAAGCAAGTCTCAACCAATTTCCAAAAATCTGTATACCACAAATTATGTCCTCTTACCATGATGTAGTGAAATATCAATTAAAAGAATATAAACTTAAGAACACAAATATAAGAATGGAAATTAACAATCACATTTTTAATAACCAAGGATCAAAGATCAAATGACACAGAAAATTTCAAAATATTCAGAACTAAGAACCAATTCCTACACTCCATTACAAAGTTTGGGGGGCACACTTAAAACAGTATTTAAAGGAATGTTTTGATTAGAAAAGTTATTAAGTAGCAAAATTTAAAAATTAGAGAATTAATGCCAAAGAAATTCAAAAAAGGGTAGAAGGAAAAAGAAACTAACAAGCAAAAATTAAAGAACATAAAAACAAAGATAAAAGAGACACCCAGTAGAAGTCGAAGTTGGTTGTTTTATATATTAATAAAACTTCTGGCAATATTCACCAAGAAAAAGTAGAGAATATCCAAAGGATCAATATCAAAAAAAATTTTTTTTTTAATTTTTTTTTTCAACGTTTTTTATTTATTTTTGGGACAGAGAGAGACAGAGCATGAACGGGGGAGGGGCAGAGAGAGAGGGAGACACAGAATCGGAAACAGGCTCCAGGCTCCGAGCCATCAGCCCAGAGCCTGATGCGGGGCTCGAACTCACGGACCGCAAGATCGTGACCTGGCTGAAGTCGGACGCTTAACCGACTGCGCCACCCAGGCGCCCCAATATCAAAAATAATTTTTTAATGAAGCATAAAGCTACAATCAGCAACAATTTTAAAGAAAGCGCAATATGACAAATGGCTTTTTGTTGAAAACTTTTAAATGCAGACAAAATAAATTCCTAGTCAAATACAACACACCAAAATACCAAAACTAAACTAGAAACAAAACAAAACCAGAAAACCTGAGTTTACTTATGACATTTTATTTATTTTTTAAGTTTATTTATTTATTTTGAGAGAGAGGGAGAGAGAGAGAGCGCATGAGCAGGGACAGGCAGATCACGACCCGAGCTGAAATCAAGCCCCAGATGCTTGACTGAGCCACCCAGGAACCCCTACCACATTTTAAAAGAAATTAAACTTATAGTTTAAAATCTTCCCTCAAAGAATACATCAAGGCAAGCTGAACTTAGATGGGATATTTCATTTTAATTTACACAAGTCCTCTCAGACAATGGGAATCAAGTAAACATTGCCTAATTCACACGGCATCATACTTTTCTAGGAGTACTCAGGCCTCAGGCAAGTCCTACAGCCTCAATCCAATCCTGCTTGGTTTACACTTGGAGTTTATCCTTTTCATCTGTAAGGACACTGTGGAGAGCTAAGCTACATCCCACCTTGGGGATTCTGTATACTTAGCTAAACCACTAGGAATTCTGATTAGTAGACACAAAGAATATTTAAAAATTTTTCTAGCGTTTATTCACTTTTGAGAGCGAAGGACAGAGCATGAATTGGGGAGGGGCAGAGAGAGAGAGGGAGACACAGAATCCAAAGTAGGCTCCAGGCTCTGAACTGTCAGAACAGAGTCCCATTTGGGGCTGGAACCTGCAAACCGTGAAATCATGACCTGAGCCCAAGTCCAAAGCTTAACCGACTGAGCCACCCAGGCGCCCCTGAAACAATATTTAATACTGAACTGATGGTTCAGATGACTTTAGGATTCCTGGAATTTAAAAAAGTTAACAGCTTTATTGAGGTACCACTTTCATACTATAAAATTCACCCATTTTATGTGTGCAGTTGAATTATTTTTAGTAAATTTATAGTTGTGCAATCATCAGCACCGTTGGTTTGCAAATTCAGAGCTTCTGGGGTGAAGTTCTGAAACCGGCCCCTTTCTCGGAGGGCAAGGAGAGGCGGAGGAAGGAGGCCAACCACTCCAGATTGCGAAGTGGCAGGCTGAATAAGCAAGGGGACTTACGTACAAGGCTTGTCTTGGTCCCTGCAAGATGCACAAATCATCACACTCCCGCCAGAATCTGAAGTTTATACGGAGACTGTACCCGGGTTTAGTCACCACGCAGACTTGCTTTCTCGAGGCTGCATCCTGGAAAACAGCGGGCTGCAGGAAAAGTGAGCAGAATGTACATTTCAAGGACAGGGGAGGGGCGAGGAGCCTTCATTGCCCTGGCCCAGCTTGCAGGTCAACTGGAGGTCATGTCCTCTCATAACTTCCTCTTACAATTCAGTCTTACAATATTTCCATCACTTCAAAGTGTTTTTCTTTTCCTTTTTTTCTTTCTTTCCTTCTTTTTCTTTTTCTTTCTTTCTTTCTTTCTTTCTTTCTTCTTTCCTTCCTTCCTTCCTTCCCTCCTTCCTTCCTTCCTTCCTTCCTTTCTTTCTTTGTTCACTGCAAAGTATTTTCTTATGCCTATTTAAAACCAATCCCCACTCCTACCCCCAGACCAGGTAACCACTCTTTTTTGAGTAAGAAGAGAAGAGCTCACTCAAACTCTCTGGGTGTAGCAGTGTTATCCTGAGGAAAGACAGCAATATAAATACATATATATTTTCATTAACATAAAAAGTGTACTTGTGCCTCTGTTTTATTGGTCTTCTAACCTGAGAAAATTTAAAGACATTATTTGGTATACAGGGGGACAAAAACCCTAAGAATTGAGATTAAAAACCCTAAGAATTGAGATTAGCAGACAGAAATAAGAATACACTAGATAAGCCAGCAGTTTCAATGAGTAGAAAATGCAGCTGGATCAGACACCATGTCTAATGTGCATCTTTTTATCTCTGGCTTTCATATAATAATTGAAGTAGGCCAGACCACAAAGGTTGGTGAAAATGACCTTGACTCAAATAGAGGTTATTTTCACTTCAGTGTACTATTAATCAGAATGTAAGCAGTGCAAAGAGTATAACTAGATAACGACACAAATAGGGGCACCTGGGTGGCTGTTAGTTAAGCATCCAACTTTGGCTTAGGTTATGATCTTGTAGCTTGTGGGTTCAAGCCCTGTGTCAGGCTCTGTGCTGACTGCTCGGAGCCTGGATCCTGCTTCAGATTCTGTGTCTCCCTCTCTCTCTCTGCCCCTCCCATGCTTGTGCTTTGTCTCTCTCTCTCTCTTTCTCTCTCTCTCTCTCTCTCTCTCTCTCTCTCAAAAATAAATAAGCATTAAAAAAATAATAAAATAAGTTTTTAAAAAACCACAAAGGAGTAGATATAGCACCATGCCTCCCTAAATCCTCATTTGTACTGAAAGATAGTGTTCACTGCAGCCCTGCAGTGAACATAGGGGGAAAAATCCCCTTGTTCAATTCCATGGGCTCTTTGCTTTGTATTTGGTCAGGATGAGCAAAGGGCACTCTAACTTTTCATTCAATATTCTATCCAGTAAGAAATTCTTACTATGACATAGATACGCACTTCTAAGTCTGCGGCCAGCTAGCCATTCTGCAGTATACTGCTGCCCCATTTTTTTTTCCTTTTTGAGTATAGTTAACAAATAATGTTCTTTAGTTTCAAATGTTCAACATAGTGTTACCCTGGCCTTTTATATGTGTTTTGAATTCAGTTGGTAACTGGCCCTTCTCAAAATGCACAGCATTGCTTTTGTCCCCATCTTTGCTCACAGTGCTCTAATGCTGGTATAAACCTTTTCTCATTTTAATTTATTTATACATTTCTCATTACTCAAGGCACAGTTCACTCACTCTAACTCCTAATTGGAAATCACTGTTTCTTCCTCCTTCTTCGAATTTCAAAGGAAGCTTGTGTCTCCTTAAAAGTATCTATTTAATCCACCTTATAAAGTAATTTATTTGTAACTATTATATCCATCCTTCTACAATAGAAAATCCCTAAGAGTGCAAACCTCTGTATAATATAGTCCCTGCACTTAGGCCCCTGGGGTGGCTCAGTCGGTTAAATGTCTGACTCTTCGTTTCAGCTCAGGTCATGATCTCACAGTTTCTGAGTTCAAGCCCCACATGAGGCTCTGTGCTGACAGTGCGGTGCCTGCTTGGGATTCTCTCTCTCCCCCTCTCTCTCTGCCCCTTCCCCTGCACAGTCTCTCTCTCTCTCTGTCTCTCTGTCTCTGTCTCTCTCTCTGTCAAAATAAATAGACTTTAAAAAAAAAGATTAAAAAAAACTGTATAATGAATGACCTCTCACTACCATCTTTACTCCTTTTATTCCAGTTCCACTCATTCCCCCGTAGGCATTATTTTCAATAGTTTACTTTTGTCCTTAAGTTTTAGGCTCTTTTTTTTTTCCTCTAAATAAGCAATAGTAGTTTCCATGTTCTGTGTAAAGTATGCTCACTCATGCTTTCCTCTCCTCAGAATTTTGGTAGGAATCAGCAATGCAAGTCATTGGCAGAAGCAGTGTATGGGAGGGAGGAGCATGAGGTTGGGTGTTGATTCCCTTGGTTGCCTTTCTGGGAGCTCACAATAAGCTCGCCGGATCCCTGGAACAAAGGTCACAGTCCAGTTAAGAGGTCTTCTCCTCCAGGTAACTGTTCCCTCCACTTGTCTTTTCAGTCCTAGAGGTGTGAATCATCACTGCTGTTCTCAGCTCTGGGGTGAGTTCACCATCCTTGTGGGTTTCCGGTATGCTAACCATAGCTTTGTGAATAGTTATGTTAAACTCCCTGCAAACGAATCAATTAGAGGGCACCATCTGTTTCCTAGGAAGACCCTGACTGACACTGTTAACAGTGGCATTCTGCTGTTCTTTTCATATCTGCAGGAATGTTAACCCAAGGCCAAACTGACCTGGTCTTTGTTATGTAAGACAAAAAGATATCTAATTAAGTCTTCTCTTTTTTAAAAAGAGTAAAGTTTATAGTGAACAGTGAACTGAAGCTTTGTCTCACTAAGATGGCTGTTTTTCAGTGATGGGAGGGCCACGTGGATATACAGAAACATGATGCATCATCACTGTAGTGCTCCAGTCAGCCCCCTCAGTAAGAATCTCCCAGCGCAAGAGTCCAATACTCTGACCTGCTGAAAATGCAGCACCCTTTCTCCATAGGTAAGTAAGGACTCTCCTTAAAGACTGCTCATATTTCTCTTCCTTATAAATGAACTCAAATACATAGTTGAAAAGTTAAAAAAAAAATCATTCCTATATCTTGCCATATCTTGTCAAACTTACTCTTAACACCAGAAGAATACAGAGTCTCTAAAAAGAATATACAGAATATAAGTTCACATTCCATTGTTGTCTCAGACCTTAACTGCAAGTGTTAATTTTTGTATGCTGCTATATTAAATAACAAGCTATTGAAAAGAACAGATTTTTCTCTAGACTAAATGGCCACACTACCGTGTTTCATCATTTTTTAGGTCTATTTTTTATACTTGCATACTTTCCTTCATTGTTGATATTGTGATTTTCTCCCCAACATTATTCTAACACCTCTTTTGAAGAGCAATCATGGCGTTTGGAGTGGGAGGCTGGCTTTGACCTTTCTCACAGTTCCAGAGGGATAATCTCATTCTTTTGCCACAATCATTGTTTCACGCATGACACTGTCAGGACTTAACACACTATTCCAACGGAAGAAATTGATTGGTTCACACGTGGCAAGATCGGTGGGGGGGGGGGGGGGAACGGGGAGGGGGAAGGAAGGCATGCCACCAAACAAAATGCGATAGCAAGTTTCCGCTTCACTATTTTTGCGCTAT
>NW_026057582.1:20357999-20627456 GCF_023721935.1 Panthera uncia
GGGCAGGGGGAGAAGCTATATGCACCAAATGTGAATTTGAAAGCACATTGCTGGCATCATATTTCTGAGCTATGAAAAGCCAGCCTAAGGATAAAACCAAACACAGGGTTATGAAGCTAAGAGGATTCTAGAATTGACATCCTGATTGCACTGTGACTGATGGCCACCATACCATGGGTGTTTTCCTAGTTGCATAATTCAATAAATTGTTTTATCTGGTTTAAGTTGAACTTTTGCTGTTTACTTTAAAAGTCACCGATAGACTTTTCTGGCAATTAACCAGAACTCCATTCTCTGTCCTGTTTGTCACTATGTTGGTCTTAGTGTCATCTAAGTGTCATTAAAGTGTCACCCAGACTTTAATTTCTATCTTGGGTATCTATTTGATGCAAATAGTAGAAAAGACCAGTCAAGCTTGAAGGTTTACTTCTATCAAATACCTAGGATTATAGGAGAAAGCCTAACAGTTGCTCTATATCATGGCCATCAAATAGTATTCAAGCTTTGTGGTAACAAATTTTCTCACCACTTGGAGCTCATTTTTGCACCCTTAATATGTATGTTCAAGAAGGCTGAACTGCCGGATGCCTAATTCCTAGATCAATGAGAAGTATTTGTACCTACCGATCGCTGCAAGAATACACATATGTGTGCGGTCTGGGGAGACCCTTCTTCCTGCCAGGGAAGGGAACTAGAATAAATATAGTGGATTATTCTTTAAATGGTAGACATTATTCTTTTTTGGCACTTATTTGTTATTCATTGGACTCATTAGAAAGTCTGATGCTAAAACAGTTGGAATAGCAAAAATTACATATTTACAGCATATTGCTGAATTTCAATGCAGTGATACTTCTTTCAGGCATCATGTATTATGTCAGAACATTGTTTTAATAAATTAACAGCGCCAGAAAAAAAATAAGAACGGAAATAGCTTGCCATCTTTGGCATTGTAATTCTCAATGCTCTCAAAGCCTGACACCTAAAGCACAACAGGAAAAGCCTGAATTATAACGTGACCAATTCAAAGATGGCCCCAGAAAAGAGTTTCCTATGATTTGAGATGTCAAGGTCCATCAGTAACAGCTTTGCTCATCAACCGAAAGTGCCAACTTCACTGACACGGTTTAATTTTCCTCAACAATATTCAACTAGATTCCTTCTGCGGCTTCTCCTAGAATATATTGTCACTCTACAATTTGTTGTTGTTCTTGTTGTTCTCATAATCCTAAACTGTATTACCCTGATAGTATCCTTTTAGGTATACTCATTTTATCCTTTTGGGTAGATACCTGGAGAGAGGGAACAGTGTCCCTTTTCGCTTCTTGCACCACTACTAGGGACTTCTAATGTATAGCCATATCCAGTTACTCTCTCCTTCTGGCCACACTGGAGGATTACACTTCCCTGGCCCCATGCATTTGTGGCTGCTCATGTGAGTATTTATACCCAGTAAAATGTGATTGGAAGTGGTGTTTGTCACCTCTTGGCTGAGATAGTGAAAGAAATCTATGTGCAATTCTCTAGTTTCTCTTTCCTCACAGCAGTGAGCCAGGAAGGTGTGTATCCAGGTGAAATGCTGTAAGATAGCAAATTGCCATCCCCTTGGACCTCTGAGTAAAGCTTCCTTATCTTGTACAGTTTAAACACCATGTAAATTCAGTCCTATTAAGTCACTAAGATTTGGAGTTTACTCTCTCAGAATAAGAATAGATTATTAATGCAATCATGTATATGAGAAATAATTATTAAATTTATATTATTTAATTGGCTTTTAATCAAATCAGCCCTACTCACTTATCATCTGCCATTTGGGGCTCTTTTCTTAAAAGAAAAAACTTTTTAAAAAGTTAGGACAGCATATTTGTTTTTCCCTTTCCTTCAGTATAGGTGCAACTGTTTGTCCTGGGTGAAAGGATTCTTTAAAAAACTCTGTTAGAAGTTCTTACACGGGGACCAACTTAACATTTCAAACACCTTGAGACCTAAGTGGGTTGTCTTCTGTAAATTCTGATGGGAGTAACAGATCCTTAGCCTTTTATCACATTTTTAAGTGTCCAGAACCACAAATATATATAACTCCTAGATTAGGTGAAATCTGGAATTTCTATAGAACAGGTCCTTAATATATTAATATATTTAGGACAACTGAGAAAGTTGAAAGGAGATGTCCTTTGTCTATCGTTCTCTCATAAACATATAAAATAGTGAATTAAACTAACCAGATATTTCCTCACATCTCAAAATGTTCCTTAAAGTAGACATGCTAAGTCACTGACTCTTAAACTTTTCAACTAGTTTTGATCTCATTTAAATTGATGAAAGAGGCATGCTTGGGTGGCTCAGTTAAGTGTCTGACTTCTGTGGCTCAGGTCATGATCTCGCGGTTCGTGGGTTTGAGACTTGTGTCGGGCTCTGTGCCAACAGGTCACAGCTCAGAGCCTGAAGCCTGCTTCATATTCTGTGTCTCCCTCTCTCTCTCTGTCTTTCCCCTGGTTGCACTGTCTCTCTCTCTCTCTCAAAAATAAAATAAACATTAAAATTTTTTTAATTAAAAAATATATTGATGAAAAACAAAAATACAGACTCAAAGAAAAATCTTTAAATCACTCATTTTGTAACAACAGATCATGCTACATGGTCAAACAGTCATATCATTGGACCAATATAATATTTGAATAGTTCATATCACCTTGATGAAGTCAACTATCATGTTAATGTATAACCACTAAGAGACTGATACCAATCCACATCCTTATAAGTTTTTACAGTATGAGTCTCTTAGTAATCTATTTCAACTATTTCTAATAAGTATTCAATTACTAATAGGTTGTTGATTCACATAACCCAATGAACGTAGCCCTTATCCCAACTTCCAGAAAGACTTGAAAATAATAATTCTGCTACAATACACTCAAAAACAATGGTGCCAGAAAGTCTGAATTGTCATGATGTTGAAGACATTCTTTCACTGCATATTCCAAGGAATAAACATTTCTGGCTTTGTGAGCCACTTTTTCTCTTAGTATCCTATCTTTTATCTCCACCAGGTCATGATTTATAAGCAAAAACAAACAAGAAGAAAAAAACAAAACTTCTATCTCCTGGTCATCACTTTGAGTACACATATCCTTGCCTGAGTTCATGAGAACCCATTAGTATTCATCTACCTTTACCTATCTCTAGACTTCATAAACTAGATGAACAATTAGTCACAAACCTTGTGCTATGCAAAATAAATGTTTCATTTTTTTCTCACATCAATGAAGTTGCTTATTGACCCACACAGCGAATGAATATATCAAGATTTGCGATATGGTTACTCATATGTGTCTGTGTCTTGGGTCATATGGTGATGCCAGGTCATTCAGAATAAAGATCATGTTATACTTATATCTGTGACTCTTACAAGCTTCTAGTGCATTACCTTGAACATAGCATGTCCTTGGTAAACATGCCCTTACTTATAGTTACACACTGGATGGGTGGGTCGATGGATGGATGGATAGATAGATGATAGACAGATAGATAGATATATGACAGATGAATAAATGCTACCAAATCAATGGAAATAAGAAAGCAGTGTGTTACTTTATATATATATATAATATATATATATATATAATATATTTATATTTATATTTATAATATATATTATATATATATATATTATATATATATATATATTTGAATGTAGGAGACTAATCCCAGATTTTGCCACTAACTAGCATTAACTACCCAGAAATTTTAGACAAGTTAGTTACCACTGTGGACTCCAGATTCATCATCCATAAAATAAGGGAGCTAAGATTATGTGGTCTTTTGTCACTTCTTTACTATTAAAAGTCTGTGATGGATAATTGCCCACTAAGCTTGGTACTATAGTATTTCAAGTCTCTCTCCTTTTCTTTTCATCAGTGGCCTTAAATATCTTTAAGTAACTGTCCATTTTTCTTTCACCAATAATCCTACACAGGCTGAAATAGAAACCCTACAGAGGAAGATCAAGGAAGAGCCTGTAACTTTGATCTTTAGTCTCTAGGTATAAAACAGCCCAAGGATAAGAAGCAAAGAAAGGCAATGTCAGACTAGGCAGGCTTGAGAAAAAAATGGATGATCTGCAGGGGGGGAAATCTGGAGTTAACTATTTTGCAGAGAGTTTCTGAACAAAAAGTTGGGGCTTTGAAGTGAAGGAAGTTGCAAGGAAGAGGAAGTTGATGATTCACCAAATGACAGAGAAATGTGGTGATAAAATGGGTTAGATGTGTCTGTATGCTGGAGAGTCTGTAACTGGAATAAGACACTCTGAAAAGCCATGAGTAGAATATACTAAATTGTTTTATTCTCACATAGAATGGAAGAACTCATTTCCTGATACTACAGACACGATAGAGGCAGTAGGGAGTGGCAACTAATGGCATCGGTCTAGGATTCAGACAAATTTACCCCTTGGGTGACTTTCTGGCAAGTATCAGGTCTCAGTTTCCTCATCAATAGTAAATATGGCTACACCATGGGGGTGTCATGAGGATAAAGACAAAGCTTTTGTAGTCCCAGCTCAGTGTCTGGCATGACTAAGTGTTCAATCATTATTAATTATTATTAGTCATGAGGAAGAAAATAAGATAGTCCTATTATTTGAAGGCCTTTGTCTCTGATTGAATATGGCCAAGTCAGAATGAGGGTGGTTGGAAAGGTACCAAAACCAGCCCAGGAAAGCTAGCACAAATGTGGCTGGTGAAGAGCTATCAAGTAGTAGGACTAAGGGGGCAAGTTTTCAGAAATTGCCTCCAACTGAATTTGCATCCAAACCAGAGATTAAAGGCAGCTTCAGAACTAGTGAGAGTTGACAGCTAGAGTCTAAACTGGGTAATTTACACCAAGAAACCTCCCATTTGTGTTTGGTCATTACTCTGCCTGTCAAGCAGTAAACCACTGTTCGATTCAATCTAGTCTTTAATACCATAGACAAAGTCATCAATAGCTCTTGTTAGTTTTTATAGGTTAAGCATTGAAAACATTTGATCTTATCTCTCAATTCTGTTTCTTTTATTTAGCTTTTATAAGATTAAGAGAGAAAGTGTATGTGGCTGGTGGGGAGGGGGAATGTGACAGCTTTTAAAAGATCTTCTCCAGGCAACTGGAAACTGAAACACAAATTTAATTGATCATTTTAATTATCTTCCCCCAGACTTAAAAATGTACATTGAAAAATGTTTCATTACATGGTATTTTAACTAAGACAATAATTTACATGTTAGTGACCGAGTGGCAACCAAGAAATTTTAAGACCCTTTTGCTGCATTTTAAATGTTAAAGCTATATATATTTAAATTTTCAACATTAGGCGTTGCAATTTCAATTCCACTTAGAATATGGTGAGGGAAAAGAAAAAGTAAATATAGAGTAATAACACATCTAATTAAAGCATGTTTTCTCCACTAAAGGCACATTTTTGACATAGATATGATATTAGATTTGAAGATGTTCCTTAATGTGTATATAGGAGGAAAATTATATATTTTCAAGATTTGTATAGGAGTCCCTAGAGTGATTCGGTTTCTCAAGCACATTTATATCTCATTTACTCATCTCCTATTGCCTTACACCTCAAAATGCACATTTTCTGACTCCTAACTGTACAACTCATCAAGTGCCAAATTCAAGAAGGTACAAGGTATCATTCAATGTAAGAGATAAAAAGAGACACATTCAAAAAGCATTTGAAATCTTTAAGCAAAAAGTTCTATCTTATATTTCATGTTTCTAAATTCTGGTTTCATGGAGCAAATTCCAGAAATGAAAAGAAATGAAAATCTCCTGATTTTCTTTATTTTCTTAAATCTGTCTTTGTTACTTGTGCTCTGTCATATACTACTTGTAAGAAAATCACATACATATTCAAAATAAGATATTCATGTTTAATATGTTGATGGAGAATTCTGTTTTCATAAAATGACTTTTATGATTTTTTTCAAACAATAAGCTCTTAACAAGCATGCTAAACGACAATGCAAATACATTTATTTTGTTTTCAAAATCGTGTTTCTTGAGTGGAACAAACAAAAAGCTTAGCCAAATTGATTTTATTTTGATTATTTAATACATGTAGATAAATTGTCTTTCTCAAGTTCCCAGACTTTGGAACAGTTGGATCAGCATATTTACAACATTATAATACACCATTGACATTGGCATTGGGAAAACAGGAAAGATGAAAAACTAAAACAATAAACCTCAAATTTCACAGAATTATATTTTTCACCAATAACTTTGCCACCCAGGAGACACCAATTAAAGATCATTATAAGAACAAACAGCAAGTGCACAAAATTATGCTTAAAAAACATATGGTAGGAACATCATGGAGAAAGCAAGTTCAGAAATGAACTAATTAGAACTACAGAAAGTGGGGCACCTGGTTGGCTCAGTTGGTTAAGTTGCGCTGGGCTCTGTGTTGACAGCTCAGAGCCTGGAGCCTGCTTCAGATTCTGTTTCCCTCTCTCTCTCTGCCCCTCCCCAACTTGTGCTCGGTCTCTCTGTCTCTCAAAAAGAATTAAACATTAAAAAATTAAAAAAGAAAGAACTAAAGAAATAAGAATATCTTTAATTATAACTATATTATCAGATCAATGACACAAATAGTTATTACTTTTCTTTTCCTTAATACCTTCTCTATCTCATCTTACCATATCTGTTTGAACTAACACAGAAGTAAAATGCTGCAAAATAATAACACATTTTGGAAGGTATTATTTTTAGTAGACATTTTTAAATGTTTATTTATTTTTGAGAGAGAGAAAGAGAGTGTGGGGAAGGTGCAGAGAGAGAGAGGGACAGAGCACATGAGGTGGGCTCTGTGTAGACAGCGCACAGCCCCATATGGGGCTCAAATTCACAAACTATGAGATCATGACCTGGGCCAAATTGGACGCTTACCCGACTGAGTCACCCAGGCATCCCTAGTAGACTTTGATTAAGAATAGGTTTTTTTGGGGGCGCCTGGGTGGCGCAGTCGGTTAAGCGTCCGACTTTGGCCAGGTCACGATCTCGCGGTCTGTGAGTTCGGGCCCCGCTTCGGGCTCTGGGCTGATGGCTCGGAGCCTGGAGCCTGTTTCCGATTCTGTGTCTCCCTCTCTCTCTGCCCCTCCCCCATTCATGCTCTGTCTCTCTCTGTCCCAAAAATAAATAAAAAACGTTGAAAAAAAAAATTTTTTTAAAAAAATAAAAAATAAATAAAAAAAAAAAAAAGAATAGGTTTTTTTTTTTCTTACTTTACATAGGAAATAAATTATTTCTTTACAATTTTTTCTAGGTAAAAAAATGTTTAAAAAATACTAACCTTTTTCATATTCCGATCATCTTCTCTCTCCTCCCCATTGATAATTCTCTATTTGGGGCGGGGGGGGGGGGTGGCAAGGAAGTTGTAATTTCAAGTTTTTATTGGAATTCAGTTAGTTAACATACAATACAGTGTAGTATTCAATTCAGGTGCAGAATTTGGTGAGTCATCACTTACATACAACACCCAGTGCTCATTACAAGTGCCCTCCTTAATACCCATCACCCATTTAACCCATTCCCCCATCCACCTCCCCTCCATCAACCCTGTTTGTCTTCTTTGGCCAAGAGTCTATTTTATGGTTTGCCTCTCTTTCTCTTTTTTCTCCAATGTTCATTTGTTTCTTCATTCTCTGTTTTTTTGTTTTGTTTGTCTCTCTTTCTCTCCTCTCTCTCTCTCTCTCTGTCCACTTTCTGCTTGATTTCAAAGTTTACTTAAGGCATATATTTCTAATAAATTGAATAAGTCATTGACATGACTAAATATATTTAAAAAGTTAAAAAAAATAAATGGTTAATAATACCATATCAAGAGTGATGCAAATAAAGTCCAACTAGAAAACAGATGGCAGAGTGTAAAGTTTGACCACTCCATGTGACTTTTAACCAGTATTTACATTTCTTTGAAGTTTAACTATTTATGTAGGTTATCTCGTATATTAATTTTATTCTCTACCACTAAAAAAGTTGCTAAGGGTAATAAATAAACACTAAAAAAAAAGTTGTTAAGGGCAGATGATTCTGAAGAATCATCTTCAACTGTTTAAGTTTCTAAATTTTATAGGTAGACTTTGAACTAACTCAGCAGCCATTCCAGGCAATAATATGAGCTGCTTTCTCCTCCTCCTCCTCCTCTCCCTCCTCCTCCTCCTTCTGCTTCTTTCTTCTCCTCCTTCTCCTTCTTCTTTTCTTCTTCTTCTTCTTCTTCTTCTTCTTCTTCTTCTTCTTCTTCTTCCCTCCTCCTCCTTACCCTCCTCCTCCCCCTCCTCCTCCTCTTCCTCCTTCTAGTTTTAATGACTTTTGTTAATTCATATCTTCAACTTATATTTCTTTGTTGACATTTCTGTCTTAAGTATCTTAAGGTTCTTTGTATAGATAATTTGTTCCTAAGGATGCCTCAATGCTATCTTATTGAATGATAAGTATTGTATAAGACCAGCAGAAAGTGTTTCAGAGACTCAGAGCTTTCAGAAACAAGGTCTCTTAAAGCTTGCTTACACAAATGAAGATCCACTGAAATTTAGCACAACTTCATTCTCAGGAGCAAGACATAATGTTCAAAATAAGTGACTAAACTCCACTTCATAAATTATGTAAAGTTGGTCAAAGAATATGATATATGAAATGATAGAGAAATTCCCTAGAATTTTTGACCCTGATGTCTCATCAAATAACTTTGGTCAATAAGCATGTACGGTAATCATTTTGAAAATATTTAACCAACTGTTTTCAGTCTCCTTATTTAAAACTCCAAGGATTTTTTGAAGACAGCTTGCCATTACCTATCTCCAAAATAGCAATGCTATACCTCTATTTCTTACCTTAAAATAATCTTTTTTTTTTTTAAACCATCTAGCCATATTCGGTGCTTCATAATAGGATTAAAGGAGTTAGCATTTATCAAGTCCCTGCTATATGCCTGGCACTAACTAGTTACTTCAAAAATGTACAAAATTAAATCCTAAAAATCAGAATTCTATTTCTGGCAATAGAATAATGAAAGAGTCAGGTAATTATCTGTAACAGAAAATGAATTTAAAATAGACTGAAATTATTCAAAATAATCACTTCAAGAACGAACTAGAAATGACCAAAGACAGGCAGCAACTTGAGAAGTGCTTACTCATCAAAGTGTTTATTCATCCAAATCTGCTGTTTCATTGATTAAGAAAGATGAATCTTTGGTCTTTCTACAATGGATTGTTTTCATCTCCAACTTGGAGGATGAAAATCACGATATTACTTGCCAGAAGTAGACATTTGGTTCAAGGTGCAAAGCACAACAACTAGAAACCAAAATAGAGGAGGTTGGAATCAAGATATTCATCATAGAAAGACTGAGATAAGCTCTACATACATCCCTGAATTACTTCTAAAATATGTATGCAAGCAGGACAAAGAGCCCAGTGAAAATTAAAGCCTTGAAGAAATTTGAAAAATTGCTGCATTTTGAATGCATTCCTCAATCCACAGCTCAAGGAGCAGATGATAGAAGATTTTTTTGGCTTAAAAAAAAAAAGATTTATTGGCTTTTGGTGTCTGAAAACAGCCTCTGTCTAAATCATTGGCTGACTTGTGAACTACACAAGCACAATGTAGACCCCTAGGGACCAAGGCTAGACAAGAATGACCGGAGACATCAGTGGATACACACGGCAGAGAAGATAGATTTCACATTTGAGGACCAGGAAAGTTCATTACCTCCTAGAACAAACAAACAAATAAAACCAGCAACTCCCCAGAAAAACAAATAGAATTAAGAGTCACTGCAATGAATTATCTAGTATCTGGCTTTCGGTTGAAATTATTAGACATGCTAATAAACTGACAAATGTAACTCATAATCAGAAGAGAAAAAAAAGGAGTTCAAATGCTGGATAAAATACACAAAAAATTAAAGCAATTACAATATGTATGTTCCAAACTTAAAGGAAAATCTTCCCAAGGAATTAAAAGAAAATGTGCTAATAATAAGTGAGCACATGGAGATCTCAAAATAAATTAAAAGAAAAATTTAAAAACAAGTAGGAATTCCAAAGCTGAAAAATAATAACTAAAGGTAAAAATTCAACTAGCTGAGTTCAACAGCAGGATTGAATGACAGAAAAAAAATTATATGTGAATTTGAAGATATATCAAAAGAAATTATCCAATCCAAAATGTAGAGGAGAAATAATTAAACAAAAGAATGATCTAAACCAGAAGCTAAATCTTTCAAGGATCCCTGAAACTGAAAAGTCTTTAGCTAGAATCAATATTATTTAGCTAAATCTTTACCTAAAAGAAGAAGAAATGAGTGAAATACACATTACTAATATTAGGAATGAAAAAAGGGATATCAATACAGAGCCTACAGATACTAAAAAGATAGGGAAATATTATGAATATTTCATGCCAAAAAATCTTTTACAAAAAAGTCTTTGAAGGACAAAAATTATTAATATTAACTCGAGAAAAATGGATAATTTGAATATTACTATATTTATTAAATACATAAAGTTGGTTATTTAAAATCTTCCCTCAAAAAATATAGGTCTAGATAGCTTCACTGGTGAATTCTATCTAGAAATTATGTCAATCTTGACCAAACTTACACAAAATAAGGAATATTTCTAAATGTTATGGAGCCGATATTACATTGTGATATATTTTATACACACATTATATTATATTACATATATTATACTGATAACCAAGGCAGACAAAGACATCATATGAAAACAGCAGATCAATATTCTTTATGAACATAGATAAAAATCCTTAACAAAATATTAGCAAATCAAATTCAGCAATATAAGGATAATGCATCATGATCAAGAGACATTTATCCTAGAAATGCCAGTTTGTTTCAAATTTTAAAACCAATCAATGTAATCCATCATATCAAAAGATACTCACCTATGAATTACTTTCTCCCCTGGCACATACTTCAACTCATTTTATTTTCAGTCTTCTATGTAATTGTACTTATTCTTGTTTTTTAAATGAGGAATCGGAGATCAAGAGGGATTCAGTAATTGACCAAATGTCACATATCATATAAAAGGGAATAAGAATTTTAGCTCCATGCTGCCTGACCCTAAATTACTGTTTTCACTGTGGACTCTATCTCCCACTGCTGACCTACAATAACATAAAATATATACATGGACAGATGAGAAGGTCTTGAGAATCTCTTTAATAGTTTGTGCAGGCTCCAGTAGTACCTTTGCCAACATCCTTTATGTTCTGGGTAATAAACACTTAATCCAAAGCAGTACATTCCATGCTGCCAGACCATAATAACTGCTTCACTTCCCTTACATAGCACCAGACACCCAGACTGCAGTCTCAGTAACAGTTTTGTAAGCTATGAACATGAAACATTAAATACATAAAAGTTCCCTATGTTCCTTTTGGTTAAGAAAAGACTGTCATCCTATCTGAGGTCCAAGGACAAATGCAAATGCAAAGAAAGGGCTTGAGTCCTGCTTCAGAAGATGCTTTCTGTTTTCCACAAATAAAAGCAGCATGGCAGCTCCAGTGAGTTAGTACATGTAATTAAAATCTATAACATGAGAAATAAAATGCTCTTCTGTATATAAACATGCATGCATGCTCTTGCATTGAGCCTACAAGATCTTTTGAAGCATTTAAACAAAAATATTGTGAAGCAAAACAATAATTGACTGTGTGAGAGCATTTGAGACATGGTAGTAAACCCCATGGGAAGTCAGATTAAACTCATTCTTTAGAAATGCTTCTAAAGGACGTTTCAAAAAAATATTAACATTGAAATGTGCAAAACTCTTCTTTAATATTTAAAAAAATGGTTAACACAGAACTTTCAGATTTAGACATCCAAACGCTAACTAACATCACTCTGTTCTGTAGCACCCATTTCAAGTCCCGTCCTCAATTCCTTTCCCAGATTCCACATGGACCTTCAAACTTTCTTCTATAAATATCATTATGTAGTTAATATCTAGAAATATAGAAATAGAAATTCTATTTCTATAGAAATATAGAAAAATATAACTATCAAATCTGTTTATAAGATCAGACACATTCATTTAAATAATATCATAATACACACACTTATACAAATATTTATATTTCCTTTACTGGTACTTCTTACTGCTGAATTTTTCTATTTCTGGTTTCTGTACTAGGATCTTTTTCTTCTTCCTTAGTGACTAGTTTATAGTTATGCCTATAAAGGATGCCCATGTATAGATCTAACAGTGATGAATATCAGCACACTGGAATAAGATTTGAGGAAGACTTTGTGCAGCTAATGATGTCTCAAGTCTGAAAATTAATATCCAAATTAATTGATTAGAAATGTAGGTGTAAGCTTAAGAACCATCTGGATTGCTTGTTAAAAATAGGAGTTCTCTGCTTCTGCCCACAGATGAATTCCAAGAGGAATCTACATTTTTAAAAAATATTCCTGGGGTGCCTACGTAGTTCAGTTGGTTAAGCATCCAACTTCGGCTCAGGTCATGATATCATGGTTTGGGAGTTTGAGCCCTGCGTCAGGCTCTGTGCTGGTAGCTTAGAGCCTGGAGCTTGCTTCAGATTCTGTGTCTCCCTCTCTCTCTGCCCCTGCCCCCCTCAAAAATAAAGAAACATTAAAAATTTTTAAAAAGAAATATTCCTGATGATTTATATACTTATACCCGGATAATCTTTGGCACCAGACTTTAACTTGGAGAACGGTTCATCCTTTTATAGAGGTTAGACTTTTCTTGGGTGTTTTTAGAGGGACTATAATTACTGGCCACAAGGCAGTGACTCACCAAAAGACATGGTCCTGCGGATGGTACGTGTCAGGATACAGGAACTTCTAGCAATAAGTCTTAGAGGGGCAGTTAAGTATTACTTAGGTTATAAATTACCAAAGGAACCACAACTATTAGGCACTCTGCCCTCATCTCCAAACAAGGCCTTGCTGGAAAAAAAAAAAACCTACCCTCACCAGCTTATACGTTTTCTCCCTCTTAATTGATAATGATATTCTGCAAGCCCTCTACCCCTCAGAAAATCTCTCTAAATGCCCAACACATTCATATATTATACTTGTATATGAACTGCTAGCTCAAGAATTACCTATTATAACAAACCTTCTTTAAATATAGTATGGCAGTTGATTCCTATATCAGGATGTCTTAGCCTGAAAGTTAGAGAAACCCAAGCTCAACCAGCTCAAACAATAAAGATAGGAAAGGTGCCAAGAAAACCAAAACAATATACTGAGAGTAAAAGAAAAAGGTATTGATCTGGCTTCCTTCACTTTGGATTTTCTATGGCCGAACAAAAAAAGGGAGGACATTTTCGAGGAAAAGTTGATTATCCTTTGTGCTTACAATAAATTCACAAAAGCATGGAATGGAATGTTTGCCTTTGTCTACACCAGGCCCTATCATTCCTTCCTTGAGTCATCGTCATCTCTGTGACACTACTCTTATCTCATAGCATGATTCCCCCCCCCATTCATTTTTTTCTAGTTTATGTTAACGTGTGGCTTGAGATAACAGGTTCTGTGTGTACCACCTGGCCCCAGATATGTCATGAATGAAGACAGGATTGTGCATGGGGTCAGACTGGCTCATCTCAAGAATGCAACACTTTCCTGTTCAGTTAATGGTGAGATTGAGTCTAGTAGTTACCAGCTCCTCAGATGCCATATCACATCAGTGTAGAAAGCCTCCATCTTGTCTGAACTATGCTGTCATATTCCATGTAAGCCATTCCTTTCTATTCTGCAAATATTCCAATAAAGGTGTCAGACTCAGGGAAATCAAGTATAAGTGTATATCATCAATGCAAATATAAAATCAAATCAGTGTTAGGTCGTCAATACATTAAACTCCTGTCGAGTCTAATTACAGCTCCCTCCAACATCCTTTCATTGGAGAACACTTGGTATTGCAGGAAAGGTAACAGGGATCTTGTTGCAGACATTGCAATTCCCAAGGACAAAGGGCCAAGACTTTCGTCTGCGCTTAATATGAAATGGTAGCATCTGCTTCCCAAGCAAATCCATTCACTTATTTAAGACCTTCTTTAACATTTAGAAGCATTTAGTTTTTCAAAACTATCAGAGCTATGCATTTTAATATGAGCTAAGCAGAATATTGGAAATGACCATCCAAGTCACTACTAGTGTGGCTCTACTCTTACCATTCTTCAAACAATTCAAACCAAGAACTAAAATTTAGCTTATTTTTGAAAAACCTCCCTGTGTTTTAGTCTCATCTTTGGTCACTGGGAGTCATATCTTGGCATAAGTGATATTTAATTTTTTTTCTTTTCATTTTCTTTTTTTTTAAAAACTAATTTATAGGTTCAGTGTTATTGTTAGTATTGTATCAACACTCACAAGAGCCAATTGTTAAATACTTAAGAATTTCTTTAAAGCTAGTGTTAAAATCATAGGTATCCAGGGGTGCCTGGTGGCTCAGTTGGTTAAGCGTCTGACTTCGGCTCAGGTCATGATCTCATGGTTCGTGGGTTCAAACCCCGCGTTGCTTTTTGCGGGCAGCTGAGAGCCTGGAGCCTGCTTCAGATTCTGTGTGTCCCTTCTTCTTTGCCCTTCCCCTGCTGCCTCTCTCTCTCTCTTTCTCAAAACTGAATAAACATTAAAAAAATTTAAAAAAATAAAATCATAGGTAGCTGGAATTGGCCATGAACAGAGTATTTACACCAGGGAAATTGGCAAGTACTACAAATCAGAACTCTCTGTCTCTCTTTTTTTCCCCAGAGAGTTGGTTTACTAGCAAGTTAATGGCTATAGTGGAAAATTGTAATACCAAGCATAACCACATTATCTTCTAATCTTTAGGAAGCTTCTCCATTCCTAGTTTCTACTGAGAGAAGTCTCTGTAGGTTCTTCTTTAAGCCCTGGAGGGCAAGTTCTGGTTTATATGATGCTATCTCTTCCTCTCCAAAGTTTCAGATACTTGTACCACCATAGTGAGTACCAAACTTAAGTACAATCAACATTTCAACAGCACAATAACCTATATGATGGCCTAGTATGAAAAGATATCTAGAATGTGTGATTGTAAATAAGTAGCTGAACCAATTCTTTTGCTTCACCATCACCAGAAGAATTACATTAGTAGAAGGAAGAGAATTATATTGAAGCCAAAAGACAAATGGAGAATAAGGGAGGGGCATAATCATGGATCATAGTTTTACAGAGCTGGGGGGAAAAAAAAAACACTTCTACAGAAAGACTTGTTCTCAGCTATCCTGAATTCAGAACCAATTTCTAACACATAACATCATAAGACCTGCTGCCATTTCTGAGATTCCAATCTCCCCTAATACCATCTATATCCTTACTATCAACCCTCAGGACTTTAGTTCACTTTTACGTGCATTTCTCCCTTACAACCAAAATACTCAATTGACAAAAACCTACTTATAATGTATACTCTTCACTGAGTGATAAATTATAGTCAGAAAGGGTAATAGATTATAGTCTTTTTACTTTATAACTCCAAAAGTTGTTCATTGAGCCTAGAGCTCTCCAAGCTCTACCACCAGTGGCTGGGTATCCTCCCTGGAAACTAAATAAACTCCTTGCAATTTGAGTGCCCCAGACCTATATCCTTTGATGATAAAAATGTCCAACACCTAATCCAAAATATCTTATGCCAACTGACCTTTCATATGATCCTCAGTGATCATGTGCTTCATGTTTGAACTTTAAGATTATTTAGACTGGACAAATTTAACATCCATGTGTGCACTTCATGAGGTTCAAAAAATTATTTTTTAAATGCTACATATATGCTGAATGTAAGCATTTCTAAGGAGGAAGTCTCCAGAACTTTCAAAAGATTCTCAGAGGCATTTATGACTCTGACAAATGTTTGAGTGACTGTGATAGATTTTATTTTTTTTTTTTCACCGTTTTTTTTATTTATTTTTGGGACAGAGAGAGACAGAGCATGAACGGGGGAGGGGCAGAGAGAGAGGGAGACACAGAATCGGAAACAGGCTCCAGGCTCCGAGCCATCAGCCCAGAGCCTGACGCGGGGCTCGAACTCACGGACCGCGAGATCGTGACCTGGCTGAAGTCGGACGCTTAACCCACTGCGCCACCCAGGCGCCCCGATAGATTTTATATTTTATTCAGTCTTTGTATTCATTAGGGTAAAGCTAACTGCTTTAACAAATAGTGTTAACCAATAAGGGATTATCTACTGTCCATGTAACAATATGGTACAAATGAATAGATTGTCAAGGAAGTCTTTATGCCACCATCCAACAATACAGGCTGATGGAAGCTTTGCTATATTCAACACATGTCTTCCAAAGTTTCCCTAAACTTTTCTCTATTTGAATCAGCCATCTTGAGAACAAGCAAGGAGAGTGCATATAGAAGATCATAAACCAAATCTGTCAATGGTACATGTCTTGTCATATATGATGGTCTAGAAGTTATTCATATGCCATATGGGTTTTGGATACCTAACACCTAATCTAGCTTGAGTAGCTGTATTTGTGCTTTCCCTTTACTTTTACATTTGTATGGTTCACCTAGTTTAAACAACTTTATGGAATCAATTCACTGTATCCTCTATAATAAAAGACCTCTTGACCTTGGGGAATGTTGTCAAATTCTGTTGACATGCTTCAATTCCTAATCTAGACACTCAACCTCACCTTCTCACAGTCATATGAGACTCTTCTAAAAGATAAATTAGCACCTCACTTTGGGCAACTTGCTCTACTTAACTCAAAACTTGGTTAATATCACTTTTACTCCTTTATAATAATATTTACAGCCCCACTAAATTTGAATTCTAAACCTTCGTAAGTAAGGTATAAGTGATTGGGTAATTATGAAGCCCAAGTCAATGAACTGTGCGCCAGGCACTCCTTTATCATGCTCACACACGACTTACTGTTATTTCATATAGAGAACAACAGCAAATGTCCACACTCTCTTTATCCTACTCAAGAAAGTGTGTGACAGCCCTTTCCTCGCCATAGTGACCCACTAGCAGGCATGTAACTCTCAGCTTGTATCAGTCAAGTGCATGAGTTCAAGAAGAGAGCAGAATAACAAAGTATTAGGTATCTGGACTATGCCTTCGTAGAAAAGAGCATTGTAATAAACGCATACATGGAGTATAATTATTCTGAGGACTGGAATACAGGGAATGGTGTTGTGGAAAAATTTGTAAAATTGCAAGTGTATGGGGTTTATTATTTTTCACACAAATTACATATTCATTACAAATTTTGATGTTTTGAAATGAGGAGCAAATCAGTAGTAATCTATTTGGTAAAATACTCTGGCAACATTCTTAAAACTAGTGTACAGTTGTGAGAAAAGCAGCAGTGGTAACATTTCATCTCCTTTTTTAAATTTTTTTTTAACATGAAATTTATTGTCAGATTGGTTTCCATACAACACCCAGTGCTCATCCCAACAGGTGCCCTCCTCAATGCCCATCACCCACTTTCCCCTCCCTCCCACCCCCATCAACCCTAAGTTCCTTTTAAATACTGTATATCTCAGGGTCCTCAGGAGTTCAGTTTGGCCCTCTTCCAGCCCAATCACATACAACAGATTGATGTGAAACATTTCTCTACAAAGTGGCGAAAGTCCAACTGGGAACTAGAGAAAGAGACCCATCTGTAAATTTCATCATCGACTCTGTTTGTTTATTAATAACTGGGATTAGTCCCACATTTAGATAGCTGATCTCTACATCAGAATCAGAATATTAAAACTGAAAAATCGTATAATCTAACTCCATCTCCTGAAATGAGGTAAAGACAATGGTCCAAGGTCAAGGAGTGAATTAACACCAGAGTCAAAACTGTAACCCAGTGTTCTTTCCACCTCGTCACTTAAGCCTTTATTCAAAGGACTATATGCTTATATAATTTTAGGTTGTATGCAATTGTTATAGAGTGCAGACTAGAGTTTATTGTGAAGTGTGTATTAATCTGTGTTCACTCAGATAACGGAAGCAACAGGAGAATGTGGCACAAAACAACCAATGTTTGATAGGAATGTAAAACCACTACATTAACCATAATGTCAGTTGTTTTAGCCTGCAAACATTAATTTTTTTTTTTTCGTTTTTTTTTATTTATTTTTGGGACAGAGAGAGACAGAGCATGAACGGGGGAGGGGCAGAGAGAGAGGGAGACACAGAATCGGAAACAGGCTCCAGGCTCCGAGCCATCAGCCCAGAGCCTGACGCGGGGCTCCAACTCACGGACCGCGAGATCGTGACCTGGCTGAAGTCGGACGCTTAACCGACTGCGCCACCCAGGCGCCCCATTAATTTTTAATCTCCAAAAGGAGAAAAGGGAATCCCTGTCTTAACTTTCTTTTTTTTTTTCTTTTTCTTTTAGGGGACTTGTCGCAGTGGGGGAAAGGGCACAACCTGCTCATTTCTCTGGACTCTAATGTCCCTTTGAACTCAACAGGGTATAAGTGGAATTATTTACTGAAAGTTTCCCTGAGGCTAATAACTGGCATTTCTTCCAAATCTAGCCTTTTACGGCTGCAAAAATTAGCACAAACAACATCCATATTCATTAGCTGCCTAGAATATGAGCACATATGATAAGACTTTAAGGCAATCTCACCACAGAAGTCAGAAAATGGAAAGAAAGGGAAAAAAATAATAATGAGTGTGGGGTTCAAAAGGTTCTCTTTAATGTGCATCAAGCAGTTTTACGTAATGCAAGTAACTACAGGGATTTGCTATTTAGCAGTGATGGGTCATGCACAAGCCGGGCTTCTCCCGATCCCCTGTCGGGCTGGCAGCATGTGTTCAGTACCAGTCATCTGCCAACATGTGAAGGTTGCTAACAGATTTCCCTATAATGAGCTCACTGGACTGGAGCACTAGTTAAAGGAGAAGGTCAAAGATTCATGTTTATTTAGCTTCCTCCAACACGTCCACATCTTCCTCAGATTTGCAAGAAGTAGCTTTATCTTGCTTGCTACTGTTTCATGCTAAATTAGCCTACTTGTCAAATGGATCAAGGTAAAAAGGTCGTAGCAGCCAAAAAAAAAAAAAAAGATAGAACAATGTACAGAAAACTCTATCAGCTACATACATTAGCATGAGTCCCCATTTTTTAGTCTTTAATGAAGTGCGGATGAGCCTTAAAGATATTATACTCTGAGAAAGTGAACATCATATTAATACTAAAATATTCCCCTAAGGCATAACTCTGGTGTTCAGCCCACAAGCCTATCATGCCCTTAAGCACATCATTATTCTTCACAAGTAAATAATGTGAGATGAGCTCACGGACGTTTCCAAGTAGAAACATTTTTTTGTCAAACTGAAAGATAGCTGAGCCAAAGTGCAAAAAAGGAAAAGACACAATGGTAAAAATCTGAATGAATACAACATGTCAGGGTGAATTCTGTTAAGTCTTCATCTAACACACTCTTAATCCAGTGTTAAATTATTAATGTCTTGCTTCAAATACTCTTTCTCAACAGCATGGCCCCCATCATTGCACGTACCAAAAAACCCCAAAATCTTTCTAAAAGGTCACTGCTGAATCCCTCTCTCCTGGTGTGCCTTCATTTTGCTCCTATATCATATATGGCTTATCCTACAACAGAGTCTTGCCAGACAGAGAATAGTACTCAAATGGTCCAAGAAACCTAACAATATATTTACAAAGATGTGAGAAAGGTTAATGAACCCAGAAATGGATGCTAAGTACCCAGAGATTGGCAACAGTGAGATACCACTAACACTCAAAGGAATAAAACAGCAAAGGAAGCAAAGAGTATTATGAAAGCATTGAACATTAGGAGCTCAGGACAAGCAGAAGGGGTTATCTTACAGAAACTGTAGTTATGGTGGGGGTAGCGGGACAGCATCATCAGAAAATCCATTCCAGCTCATGAGGGAGAGGAAAAAAAGCCTCGATCTCTCTTTTTTCCCACCTTCGAATTTCCTAATGGTGACTCCTTTAGACCAAGCCCAACTAGAAGCCACAAGGCAAGGTGATTCAGAGCCCAGGGTCAACTTCTGGGTGAGGAAGGTAGGCAGACAAAGGAGGGGAGTGGATGGATTTGGGGAGGAGAGTAGGAAACTGAATAACTCTTTGGCATACCTTCCTCGTGGGATCCTTAAGATCAAACTGTGTTTTCTTGCCTTTGGGTGCTCTGCATTCAGCAGTGTTGAGTACATGGTACCTGCTCAACAACCACTGAACAAATAACCAACTGAGACTGACAGGATAAATATTTTGTTTTCAGTGTCAATTGTGTTCTTCTACTATACCACTGTGACCCATGTTAACTTGTTCAACCTCTGATACATCCATCAGACAAGGGAGATCCCTTACGAGACCTTGAACCTTGGGCTCATGTCATCTTACAACTTAGCCTTGAGTTGACCCACTTTCTCTTCAAGGCAGCTTCCCTACTTTTAGTGTTGAAGTATCTAACTGCTCTCACATGCAGGGTGAGGCAATCTTCCTGTAATTCCCAGAAGTCCGTAGTGATAACTGGCATAGAGAGAATAGAGTATCAGTAACTCATCATCACTCACTGAAAACTATTTTCTAAACAACACTTAATATTGCTTATATAACATAGAATCTGTCATCACTTCCCTCACCCTAAACAGAGATCTGCACTATATGGCTACTCCATAACTATGCGTTAGATAAGGTGACCCAAAAATCTTTTCCTTCTCTTCCTCCTTCCTCAATGGTGTCATGATTCTTGTAATTAAATCATCATTTGGGGGTGCCTGGGTGGCTCAGTCAGTTAAGTGTCCGACTTCGGCTCAGGTCACGACCTCATCATTTGTGGGTTCAAGCCCCACATTGGGCTCTGTGCTGACAGCTCAGAGCCTGGAGCCTGCTTCAGATTCTGTGTCTCCTTCTCTCTCTGCCCCTGCCCTGATCTCACTCTGTCTCTCTCTCTCTCAAAAATAAATAAAACACTTAAATTTTTTTTTAAATCATCTTTTGGAGGTTGAACTGCATATTCAATTTTTCAAATTGTGAGCCATTAGAAGTAGTGGAATCAATTAAGCTGACCAGTACCAGCATTCCTTAATGTGATAGGGCAAAAATAGTAGAAGATAGAAATGAATACAATAAAACTAAATAGACAAAATAGATAGTGAGGTAGCTGTGGTCACTATGAACTACATGTATGTGTTTGTGTGTATTGTATTGTGGAATGTCTTTCTCAGTGTTATTTATTTATATGTTATGATAAAACAATGTTTGCAAACCATGGTACTAATGGATATTCTCTTCAAAAGCATTCCAACCACAAAGGGGTCATTTCTGACCCATCCTTCTGAAATGGGAATCTCAATAATACATCCTGCTTGTATTTTCTTTTTTTCCTCATTTTACATACCTACATTCAGTTTAAACATAATTCACTTGATTAATAACACTTCCTGCTACAAATGTAGCCTTTTTTCACTGTACCATCATCAGTATATAAGGATTTTCTATAATTCCCCTTAATGTATGTTGAAGGTAGTTTTTAAAAATTCAGCTCTGTTGCCTCAGTGTCTTCCAACATTAGGATAAATTCTGTTTCCTACTTCAGTTTTGTGTTCCACTTTCTTCTTCCTCATCTGCATTTCTAGAAAATTAGGTTGGAAAAGAGTAGAGATGACCTCTCATAGACCACAGCAGAGGACTTTGTCATGAAGAAGAGACTAAACTTACTGCCCAAATTCCACCTTTTCTTCTCTAGAAGGATTGTGAGCCCGCGATCACTGGTTGTGGCTGCTATTGGTTGTGGCTGATATTATACAGATTTCTGTGGAAAGATATATGCTAAGTAAATACAAAAGCATTAGAAATTACATTCATGTTTCTAGATAATTAAGCAAGTTACTCAGTTTCCTAAATTATGAAATTGTGTCATAATACTATTACTGGATAGAGAACTCGTTCTGAATTCACATTTGTTGGCTTGCCACTCAGAAATCAGTACTCAAGAGATAAGTAATGGTGGGAAAGGAAAGTTTGCTTTATTTGGGGGTCTGGAAGCCCAGGGAGATGGTGAACTAACATCTCAAAGACCATCTGCCCTGTCCAGGCAAAGCTGGAGGGTTTTAAAGGGGAAGGCATGAAAAATGGTGGGAGATGCATGGAGGAGAAGCAGGTGCCCAGGAGGTACTCCTGTGTGGACATGAGCCTGAACAGACTTGCTGGCATCAGTGGCAGCTGTTTTTGAATGTGATGAGGCTTTAGCTTCCGGAAAATTTTGAGCCTTCTTACCTCGAAGCCAGCGGTCTGCAAAATCTCAAGGAAAGTAGGTTAGTTTCTGCTACAAACTAAGGGATTTAGTTTAGCAAGCAATGATTGCATCAGCGTGAACCACATTAACCCTTACAGGGGCGTTGAAGTGCTGTTACAATACCTACAATTGAATTCATTTACATTCATTGCTTACTACCATATCTAGTTCAGAGTAGGTAGTAACAAATAAATGGTATCAATCATTGACAGAATCCACAGTACATTTGGATTTGGATTAATTTGGGAACTTACACCTGAGATCTGAATCATCACAATCTGCAGATTGCACCATAAGCATAGATCTGACAGTCACTTTGCAAAAGTCATCTCTGTAATCATGTCACTTCTCTTCAAAGCCAACTTTTCATCTTGGGACCCATGAGTGTGGGGACTGTGAGAGTGTCACTTTCTGATCTCCAGCTACAGTGAGTGCCATTGACCTGTAGCCCCAGCTGTTACCCTCTGACTGCCATTAAGATTTTCTCACGAAGTACCACACACCACAGGCTGCTCCTAGCCAAGCACTGGATGTGGTCAGGAGACCAAGGCATGTATGTCTGTTTCTAGAAGATGAGGGATTCCTCTGATGGGTTACTTTGACTTGAGGACCCTCAACAGCTTGATAAACCCTCTTAGAACCATACCTCAGTCCAAGACGGTCTCACTGAACCTTCCTTCCTTCTATCCCTCCCTTACCTGAGACAGATTTACATTGTGTCTGAGAGCTCCCCCAGGTTCCTCCAGCTGTCTTACCTTTGTTCTTCACAGAACTCACTCAGAATAAATCTCTGCCTCTGGAGGGTCCAGATGGCTAACATAATAACCCATAATTTGTGTGTAAGATTTTGTGTGTGGGAACATATATCCTTTATTCATAATAAGAACATCTTGGGGCGCCTGGGTGGCTCAGTCGGTTAAGCGTCCAGTTTCGGCTCAGGTCATGATCTCATGGTCTGTGGGTTCGAGCCCCGCATCAGGCTCTGTGCTGACAGCTCAGAGCCTGGAGCCTGTTTCAGATTCTATGTCTCCCTCTTCCTCTGACCCTCTCCTGTTCATGCTCTCTCTTTCTCTGTCTCAAAAATAAATAAATGTTAAAAAAAAATTAAAAAAAAAAAAAAGAACATCTATCAGTTTCATTGGCTTGATGGGTCTGTGACCAAAAAATATTTAGGACTACTGCCTCTTCAAGTTCTTTTCAAATGATATAATACCACCACCACTGCCCCAAAGCTAAAAATGTGCTTGAGCAAGGCCAGTGTAGAATTTCCACATGCCTAAGAGTTCTCATGACATCATTTTGATATATCAGGGTCCTATTCTTACAGGCAACACAAAATATGTGAAATTATATTATTGATACTATTTATACCTATATATGCCTCAGTGTCCTGTTTTATATACTGCTAACCTATAGCCATTTGATTTGTAACTTTGTATCTCTGAACATAACTTTCCTTGCCCAAGTTAATTACTTTATATGACATGTAACCCACATTTTGGTATTTACACTCTTAACATTCTGAATCTATCAAATGTGGCACTTAGGAAACATTTGTTTCGTTAAGGAAAAACTAAAACTTACTTATGAAAACTCTTTAACTCTTTGTAGACTTTTGAAAATGATTCTTTGGGTTGCATTAGAAAAATCATTAAAATTTGAAGTCAATTAAAATTAATTTTTTACAAGTTAGAGCATTCATAAAAGTGTCCAAAACTTTAAGTTGTAAAAACTTTAAGTACATACATTTTGTATTTTTAATGCTACTAGAACCCCAAAGGTTTGGAGCTCACAAAATAGGGGCTTGCATTCAAGTATAGTAAATCTTCTCTTTCAGATCTCATGCTAACAATCACCAATGAGAAGATAGGACCGAGTTAAAAATTAATCTTTTCTTCAACTCTTACTCTTGCAATGATGCTTGATTATGTATAAATGTTTTATTTTTTAATTTGATTTATTTTTTCCAGCTTTAAGATATACTTGACATATAACATTGTGTAAGTTTAAGGTGTACAACCTGCTGATTTGATATATTTATGTATTGCAAAATGATTACCACCATAGCATTACCTAACACTTCTGTCCCATCACATAATTATCATTTCCTTTTTGTGGTGAGAACATTTAAGATCTACTCTCTTAGCAACATTCAAATATATAACACAGTATTTTTTTAATTAGTTAAACCAGAACAAACAAACAAACAGCAAATAATAATTCACCTATATCTTCCACCCCCCCCCCCCCCCCCCCCGCCTGTACCTCTGAAAACACCAATATAGTCTCCATATCTATGAGCTTGGTTTTTGGCTTGTTATTTAGGTTACACATAGAAATAAGATCATATGGAGGGGATCGTCGGACAATGGCAGCATAGGAGGACGTTGGGCTCACCGCACGTCCTGCTGATCACTTAGATTCCACCTACACCTGCCTAACTAACCCAGAAAACCGCCAGAGGATTAGCAGAATGGAGTCTCCGGAGCCAAGCGCGGATGAGAGACCCATGGAAGAGGGTAGGAAGGGCGGAGAGGCGGTGTGCGCTCCACGGACTGGTGGGAGGGAGCCGGGGCGGAGGGGCGGCCCGCTGGTCAAGAGGAGCCCTGAGTCTGGCTGGCAAAAGCAGAGGGGCCTGACGGACTGTGTTCCGACAGCAAGCGCGACTTAGCGTCTGGGAGGTCATAAGTTAACAGCTCTGCTCAGAAAGCAGGAAGGCTGGAAGACAAAGGGAGGGAGAGTTGCTGAGCCCCCGGACGACAGAGCTCAGCTTGGTGGGGAACAAAGGCGCTTGCCAGCGCCATCTCCCCCACCCATCCCCCAGCCAAAATCCCAAAGGGAACCAGTTCCTGCCAGGGAACTTGCTTGCTCCCTGCAAACACCCAACGCTGTGCTTCTGCGGAGACAACCCTCTGGCAGCGGGTCTGACTCCCTCCCACTGCCACAGGGCCCCTCCTGAAGTGGATCACCTAAGGAGAAAGGAGCTAAGCCTGCCCCTCCTGCCCCCGTGCACCTTGCTTACCCACCCCAGCTAATAAGCCGGATGCCCAGCACCACAAGCCTGGCAGTGTGCAAGTAGCCCAGACAGGCCACGCCACCGCACAGTGAATCCCGCCCCTAGGAGAGGGGAAGAGAAGGCACACACCAGTCTGACTGTGGCCCCAGCGGTGGGCCCGGGGGAAGACGTCAGGTTGGACTGCGGCCCCACCCACCAGCTCCAGTTATACACCACAGCACAGGGGAAGTGCCCTGCAGGTCCGCACCACTCCAAGAACTATCAAAAATGACGAAACAGAAGAATTCCCCTCAAAAGAATCTCCAGGAAATAACAACAGCTAATGAACTGATCAAAAAGGATTTAAATAATATAACAGAAAGTGAATTTAGAATAATAGTCATAAAATTAATCGCTGGGCTTGAAAACAGTATAGAGGACAGCAGAGAATCTCTTGCTACAGAGATCAAGGGACTAAGGAACAGTCAGGAGGAGCTGAAAAACGCTTTAAACGACATGCAAAATAAAATGGAAACGACCACGGCTCGGATTGAAGAGGCAGAGGAGAGAATAGGTGAACTAGAAGATAAAATTATGGAAAAAGAGGAAATGAGAAAAAGAGAGATAAAAAAAAATCCAGGAGTATGAGGGGAAAATTAGAGAACTAAGTGATACACTAAAAAGAATTAATATACGCATAATTGGTATCCCAGAGGAGGAAGAGAGAGGGAAAGGTGCTGAAGGTGTACTTGAAGAAATCATAGCTGAGAACTTCCCGGATCTGGGGACGGAAAAAGGCATTGAAATCCAAGAGGCACAGAGAACTCCCTTCAGACGTAACTTGAATCGATCTTCTGCACAACATATCATAGTGAAACTGGCAAAATACAAGGATAAAGAAAATTCTGAAAGCAGCAAGGGATAAACGTGCCCTAACATATAAAGGGAGACCTATAAGACTCGTGACGGATCTCTCTTTTGAAACTTGGCAGGCCAGAAAGGCATGGCAGGAGATCTTCAATGTGATGAACAGAAAAAATATGCAGCCGAGAATCCTTTATCCAGCAAGTCTGTCATTTAGAATAGAAGGAAAGATAAAGGTCTTCCCAAACAAACAAAAACTGAAGGAATTCATCACCACGAAACCAGCCCTACAAGAGATCCTAAGGGGGATCCTGTGAGACAAGGTACCAGAGACATCGCTACAAGCATAAAACATACAGACATCACAATGACTCTAAACCCTCATCTTTCTATAATAACACTGAATGTAAATGGATTAAATGCACCAACCAAAAGACATAGGGTATCAGAATGGATAAAAAAACAAGACCCATCTATTTGCTGTCTACAAGAGACGCATTTTAGACCTGAGGACACCTTTAGATTGAGAGTGAGGGCATGGAGAACTATTTATCATGCTCCTGGAAGCCAAAAGAAAGCTGGAGTACCCATACTTATATCAGACAAAATAGACTTTAACTTAAAGGCTGTAACAAGAGATGAAGAAGGGCATTATATAATAATTACAGGGTCTATCCATCAGGAAGAGCTAACAATTATAAATGTCTATGCGCCGAACACCGGAGCCTTCAAATATATAAAACAATTACTCATAAACATAAGCAACCTTATTGATAACAATGTGGTAATTGCAGGGGACTTTAACACCCCACTTACAGAATTGGATAGATCATCTAGACACACGGTCAATAAAGAAACAAGGGCCCTGAATGATACATAGGATCAGATGGACTTGACAGATCTATTTAGAACTCTGCATCCCAAAGCAACAGAATATACTTTCTTCTCGAGTGCACATGGAACATTCTCCAAGATAGATCACATACTGGGCCACAAAACAGCCCTTCATAAGTATACAAGAATTGAAATTATACCATGCATACTTTCAGACCACAATGCTATGAAGCTTGAAATCAACCACAGGAAAAAGTCTGGAAAACCTCCAAAAGCATGGAGGTTAAAGAACACCCTACTAAAGAATGAGTGGGTCAACCAGGCAATTAGAGAAGAAATCAAAAAATATATGGAAACAAATGAAAATGAAAATACAACAATCCAAACGCTTTGGGATGCAGCGAAGGCAGTCCTGAGAGGAAAATACATTGTAATCCAGGCCTATCTCAAGAAACAAGAAAAATCCCAAATACAAAATCTAACAGCACACCTAAAGGAAATAGAAGCAGAACAGCAAAGGCAGCCTAAACCCAGCAGAAGAAGAGAAATAATAAAGATCAGAGCAGAAATAAACAATATAGAATCTAAAAAGACTGTAGAGCAGATCAACGAAACCAAGAGTTGTTTTTTTGAAAAAATAAACAAAATTGACAAACCTCTAGCCAGGCTTCTCAAAAAGAAAAGGGAGATGACCCAAATAGATAAAATCATGAATGAAAATGGAATTATTACAACCAATCCCTCAGAGATACAAACAATTATCAGGGAATACTATGAAAAATTATATGCCAACAAATTGGACAACCTGGAAGAAATGGACAAATTCCTAAACACCCACACTCTTCCAAAACTCAATCAGGAGGAAATAGAAAGCTTGAATAGACCCGTAATCAGCAAAGAAATTGAATCGGTTATCAAAAATCTCCCAACAAATAAGAGTCCAGGACCAGATGGCTTCCCAGGGGAGTTCTACCAGATGTTTTAAGCAGAAATAATACCTATCCTTCTCAAGCTATTCCAAGAAATAGAAAGGGAAGGAAAACTTCCAGACTCATTCTATGAAGCCAGTATTACTTTGATTCCTAAACCAGACAGAGACCCAGTAAAAAAAGAGAACTACAGGCCAATATCCCTGATGAATATGGATGCAAAAATTCTCAATAAGATACTAGCAAAGCGAATTCAACAGCATATAAAAAGAATTATTCACCATGATCAAGTGGGATTCATTCCTGGGATGCAGGGCTGGTTCAACATTTGCAAATCAATCAACGTGATACATCACATTAATAAAAGAAAAGATAAGAACCATATGATCCTGTCAATCGATGCAGAAAAGGCCTTTGACAAAATTCAGCCTCCTTTCTTAACAAAAACCCTCGAGAAAGTTGGGATAGAAGGAACATACTTAAACATCATAAAAGCCATTTATGAAAAGCCCACAGCTAACATCATCCTCAATGGGGAAAAACTGAGAGCTTTTTCCCTGAGATCAGGAACACGACAGGGATGCCCACTCTCACCGCTGTTGTTTAACATAGTGTTGGAAGTTCTAGCATCAGCAATCAGACAACAAAAGGAAATCAAAGGCATCAAAAGTGGCAAAGATGAAGTCAAGCTTTCACTTTTTGCAGATGACATGATACTATACGTGGAAAACCCGAAAGACTCCACCAAAAGTCTGCTAGAACTGATACATGAATTCAGCAAAGTTGCAGGATACAAAATCAATGTACAGAAATCAGTTGCATTCTTATACACTAACAATGAAGCAACAGAAAGACAAATAAAGAAACTGATCCCATTCATAATTGCACCAAGAAGCATAAAATACCTTGGAATAAATCTAACCAAAGATGTAAAAGATCTATATGCTGAAAACTATAGAAAGCTTATGAAGGTAATTGAAGAAGATATAAAGAAATGGAAAGACATTCCCTGCTCATGAATTGGAAGAATAAATATTGTCAAAATGTCAATACTACCCAAAGCTATCTACACATTCAATGCAATCCCAATCAAAATTGCACCAGCATTCTTCTCGAAGGTAGAACAAGCAATCCTAAAATTCATATGGAACCACAAAAGACCCCGAATAGCCAAATCAAAACCACACTCAGATATCACCTCACGCCAGTCAGAGTGGCCAAAATGAACAAATCAGGAGACTATAGATGCTGGAGAGGATGTGGAGAAATGGGAAGCCTCTTGCACTGTTGGTGGGAATGCAAACTGGTGCAGCCACTCTGGAAAACAGTGTGGAGTTTCCTCAGAAAATTAAAAATAGACCTACCCTATGACCCAGCAACAGCACTGCTAGGAATTTACCCAAGGGATACAGGGGTACTGATGCATAGGGGCACTTGTACCCCAATGTTTATAGCAGCACTCTCAACAATAGCCAAATTATGGAAAGAGCCTAAATGTCCATCAACTGATGAATGGATAAAGAAATTGTGGTTTATATACACAATGGAGTACTACAGGGCAATGAGAAAGAACGAAATATGGCCCTTTGTAGCAACGTGGATGGAACTGGAGAGTGTGATGCTAAGTGAAATAAGCCATACAGAGAAAGACAGATACCATATGGTTTCACTCTTATGTGGATCCTGAGAAACTTAACAGAAACCCATGGGGGAGGGGAAGGAAAAAAAAAAAAAAAAAGAGGTAAAGGGGGGGGAGAGCAAAAGCATAAGAGACTGTTAAAAACTGAGAACAAACTGAGGGTTGATGGGGGGGGGGGGGGAGAGGAGGGTGGGTGATGGTTATTGAGGAGGGCACCTTTTGGGATGAGCACTGGGTGTTGTATGGAAACCAATTTGACAATAAATTTCATATATTGAAAAAATAAAATACAAAAAAAAGTGGGGAAAAAAGACTGAAAATCAGGTGTTCTGTTGGAATAAGGAGAAAGTGGAATGTAAAGACAACTTGAACGCCTTTTTTATTTTAAATAAATAATATTTCTACTTCCAAAAAAAAAAAAAAGAACTAAGATCATATGGTATTTGTCTTTCTCTGTCTGACTTAATTCACTTAGTGTAACAGTCTCAAGTTCCATCCTTGTTGCAAAAAAATCACAATAATTCATCTTTTTTATGGCTATATATCATATATGTATGTATGATATGATACATATATGTATTTTATACGTATGATATGACATATATGACATACATACATATATCATACAAATGACATGTATATTATATGTATGATATACATATATATATCATATTTATCCATTCATCCATCAATGGACACTTAGTGTGTTTCCATACCTTGGTGCCATGAACATAGGGTACACATGTCTTTTAAAATTAGTGTTTTTGTTTTCTTTGGATAAACACCCAAAAGTGAATTGCTGGATCATATAGTAGTTCTATTTTTAATTTTGAGGAATCTTCATTCTGATTTCCTCAGTGACTGAACCAATTTATATCCTCACCAACAGTGCACACATTTTCCTATTCTCCACTTCCTCACAAACACTTCTTATTTCTTGTCTTTTTGATAATAGCTATTGTGACAGGACTAAGGTGAAATCTCTTTGTGGTTTTGATTTGCATTTCTTTGATTAATGATGTTGAGCTTCTTTTCATGTACCTGTTGACCATCTGTATGTCTTCTTTGGAAAAATGTCTATTCAGATCTTCTGCCCATTTTTTTGTTAATGTTTATTTTTGAGAGAGACAGACAGACAGAGCACGAGTCGGGGAGGGGAAGATAGAGAGAGACACAGAATCAGAAGCAGGCTCCAGGCTCCGAGCTGTCAGCACAGAGCTTGATGTAGGGCTCAAACTCACAAACCTCGAGATCATGACCTGAGCCGAAGTCGGACACCCAACCAATTAAGCCACCTAGGTGCCCCTGTCCGCTTTTTAACGGAATTGTTTATATTTTGTTATTGAGTTGTATAAGTTATTTATTTTGGATATTATCCCTTTTCAGATATATGATCTGCAAATATTTGCTCTCATTCAGTAGGTTGCCTTTTCATTTTGTTAATAGTTTTTTTTCTGTACAGAAGTTTTTCTACTTTGATGTAGTCCCTATAACACAGTTATTATTACCTATAATCACCATGCTGAACATTAGATTCCCAGAACTTGTTAATCTTATAACTTTAAGTTTTTACCCTTTGACCAATATTGTTGATTTATATTTTAATGCATCTATCTTAGCATATAATCTTTAATCGTCCCTTTTAAATCAAACAGGTAACTTATTTCTTCCCATTTACTCCACTTAAGCACAGTTTGGGCTCCTGTGATTGCTTGTAAACCCAATCAATATCTGGCTCCTTAAGATTCTATGATCAAAGTCCTGAGACACCACACTAATCTTTTATCTATAAACAGACCCTGGTCATTTTGTCTCTCTAATTGCTGAGAGAGCTTTACTGCAGCTCGGCATTACACTTTCTATCAGACCTGGTTTGGGACTCCCATCTCACAGATTTAATCACACTGCTGCCAATTGTGTTAACCTCACGTAGTTGTTCCTTTTTGAATAAATTCCTCTCATTTACAAGGGAAAGCACCTTTTAGTGGTGTAGTTTCTGACTACGCTTCTAGCCTAGAGATGAAGGCCTTGACTCCAGGCAGGTGGTAATAAGCTATTTCAATCCCATACATCAAATGAATATTTACATTAGCTTTCTAAAGGTGTTCTTTCTCCAAAATCAGTCTCCACCGACCCTTGGTTCTAAAATTCACAATTTGTAGAGAATAGAGAAAACAGAAATAACCCTTCAGTTTAAGAGGGTGACTTAAGAACAAGAACTAGACTTTCATCTTGATATCTATGTTATGCCTACTTATCTCTCCCATTTGGCCCCACATTATGATATGGATGGGGGAAAGCAGTTTTATAGATCTTTGTGTTTTGTTTATACTTTTATTTATTTTTTTAAGTTTATTTATTTAATTATGAGAGAGAGAGAAAGAGAGCATGAGCAGGGGAGGGGCAGAGAGAGGGAGAGAGAGAATCCCAAGCAGATTCCATGCTTAGCATGGAGTCTGACATAGGGCTTGGTTCCACAAACCACAAGATCATGACCTAAGCTGAAATCAAGAGTCCATCACTCAACCTACTGTGCCACCCAGGTACCTCTTAGTTTATACTTTTAAAATTAAATATAGCAGAGTAGTGAGCTATTGCTGAGTTATCTCAGCAAATTTACAATGGCTGAGAAATGGAGAAAGAAGAGTTACGATTATTATAGTCAATGGTGAATTCAAATGAGACAGCAAAAGAAAGCCAGCTTCTACCTTTGTCAAGGAAATGAACTCCCAGAAGTAACAACCACAAAATGACCATGCTCTAGAAAGACAATGACTTAGATTTCTTTTCATAACTGGAGATAACACATATGTTTTGGAAAGTTTAATTTACTTCCTTTGTGATGGGGTATACCAAAATGATTAAATGGAACATGGCAAGCATAAGATACTTCACATCGTTTCATACATTGTAGTTACATATATAACATTAGATTCTCCTTCCTTCCTTTTCCCCTTCCTTCTGTCTTCTTTTTCTAAAATAACTTGAAAGTCCTAATCCCCATGAGTGCAGGGACCTTGTCTTATTTAGTTCACCAGTGTGTCTCCAGTGCATGGATTCATACGTGTACTAGTTAAAGAAAGGATTTGGACCAATCATCTTTATTGAGTGTCTGCTTTTTGGCTTTGTGCTAAGCCTGGATGAAGCGAGGGTCATGGTGAATTTGACAGTGTTCTTGCCTATAAAATGTTCACAACATAGTGGCAGAAATAGGGATATACAAGCATAGACATTATGTAGGCAAAGTTTTGTAATGAGAAATATAGTATCCAAAAAATATGAAATTTTGCCATGAGAAAAAGAAAATATTATATCCAGAGGCCCCTCTTAATTATTAAAAGATTTCCCTTGAACTTCAAGACCAAACATGAAACATTGATGGCTTTGTTATTCTTGTTGCACATCTGTGGATGAGAAACAAACAAGAGAAAAAAACATTCTGATTATACTGTTTCCTTATCTGAGAATAGAAGTGCTTTTATAAAATATTTATTTATTTATTTTGAGAGAGTGATAGAAGAGAGAGCATGAGCACAAGCTGGGGTGGGACAGAGAGAGAGGGAGACAGAAAATCCCAAACAGATTCTGCACTGTCAGTGCAATACGGGGCTCAAACTTGCAAACCTTGAGATCATGACCTGAGTGGAAGTCAGACACTTAACCGAATGAGCTGCCCAGGCAAGCTGAATAGAAGTACTTTTGCGCATTGGTCCGAGGAATATCAAGGTCAAAGAGCCAAAATGAGGGGAGTCACAGAAGACAGCAAGAAAGGGACAAAAATGGATGCAGAGAAACTGAGTAGCTGGGTGTGAATTCTGGCCTAAGTGGACAAGAACAGGAATCTTCATGCTTTTAACTTATTCCCAGATGAAAGGGATATTGGCTTGGCTTGGATCAATAAATGAAATAACACATAGCTGAACAAATGATGTTTAAAATGATAGAATTGATAGTTCACACCGAATTCCAGCTTTTGCAAAAAAATTGAGGAGCGAGAACATTCTGTCTTATATTGGTCTCTGAAAACTACAAATACTAACTCTCTGTAAATGGTTGCTAAGTGAATGAACAAAAATTGATTAAACATGATAAAAGAGGTCATTCATGTGAAGGTATAGCTTTCCCATGTAAGGTGAAGGATGATAACATGGAATCATAGAATAAGCATTCAGTTTTGAAACAATACAGGTCTGGATTTAAACCTTAAATCAACCTTTTACTATATGTGTAACCTTGGAAAATTCCATTTAAGATTCTGAGACTCAGTTTCATCATTTGTGAAATATGGATGGTGGAGTAACTTATAGGATTATTACAAGGATTAAGTAAAATTGTACATATATAAAGCCTTTGTAAGTGTTCCACACGTTAATTAACTAAATATTGGATATTGTGCATACCAGAATTTTAAAATCTATTTTAGCTGCCTCTCAAAACCTCCCATTAGAATGCAAGCAAAAACTTGGGGTGCCTAGGTGACTGAGTTAGTTAAGCATATGACTCTGGATTTCGGCTTAGGTCACGATCTCATGGTTCTTGGGATTGAGCCCCATGTCCAGGTGTGAGCTGACAGCATGGATCCTGGTTGGGATTCTCTTTCTCCCTCTCTCTCTCTACCCCTCCCCTGTTCATGCATGCAGGCATGCATGCTCTCATTCTCTCTCTTGAAATAAATATTTTTTTAAATAAGTAAAAAATGTATAAAATTTTGAAAGGGTAAATAAGAAAAAGGGAGCACCTGGAAAATGATCTGGAAATAATCTAAAATAAGATAAATAGAAACTTTCATACGATATTGAGGAGTAAGGGGCAGGATTTAAATGCAATAGTCTTGCTTGCAATTTGATGGAATTCACTTTACATTACGCAGATGTCAACTGAAGCACCTTAATTAAATCATTCCAAACCTAGGGACTATGGGTTGACTTTCCTGTCATCCAAACCGGTCTTCAGGGGCCCTTCTAACCAAATCAGCTAAGTCCAAAGCTTTTTTTTTCTTGGGCAGATAGTCAACACCACAGTCAGCACTAGATTGATTGTGGCCTTTGGGAAGTCACATGGCTTGATGTTCAGAATCCCTAGCTGCTTGTCAAGGTCAAGCATGCCTCGCTTGAATGAGATATTTATTTTTGAGAACACGCTGCCAGTCCTGAAATTTTCTTGAGGACCTAGGTAGAGCATTTCCCTTGAGGACATTTGCATTGGGGGGATTTCATTTTTGCTCATGTAGTCTGTCAAGAAAAATCACTTGAAAATGTGCTTAATTTACCCTATTACTGAAAGGAAAATGTGCTCCAGTACTGCAGTAAAATTACTGCAGAATAAATATGTTTTTAGATGCCTTCTAGTATATAATATTGAAAGACTGTAATGTGTTTTTCTGAAAGGATTGGTAATAAGATGCGGAATGGAAATCTTAATTAAGAATTGCGCATTTTAAAAAGCAAAATGTTCTCTTCTCTTCTGAGAAAAGTCTCTTGACAAATACTACCCTTCAATAGTAGCACTTTTCATTGAGTTTCTATAAACATTACTATTTACATATGTGTATTTCTATCATTTTTGAAACAATTAAATAAATTTTTATCAAGTTAAATAATTAAATACTTAATTGCCTTTTAATTATGCTTTTAATTGTACTTGATTTCACTTTCCCTTTTTTCCTGTAATAAAATTGCAAATTCATTGAATATAGATGGATTGATTTCTCAAAGGTCATGCAACAAACATTTATTAAGCACCCACTATGTTCAGGAAGTACCCATGATACTCTAGAAGATAACATGATGTAGTAAGTATATTTTAAAAACCCCTGACCTTGGGCACCTGGATAGCTCTGTTGATTAAGCAGATGACTCTTGGTTTCAGCTAAGGTTATGATCTTATGGTTTGTGAGTTCAAGCCCCGTGTTGGGCTCTGCACTGAGGTTGTGGAGACTGCTTGGGATTCTCCCTCTCCCTCTCTCCCTATCCCTACCCTGCTCGTGCTCTATCTCTCTAAAAAAATAAATAAACATTTAAAAAATGAATAAAATAAAATGAAAACGAGTGACCTTGAATTTAAAATCAGCTTCTATAATTACAGCCAATCTGTGGTCATTTTATATCAGCTCCCTGAGCCTTAGTTTCCTTAGATGCATGATGGTACTAATGGAGCTTTATGAACAGAGTCACTTCAAGAGTTCAGTAAAGCAATATTCAGGGCCCAGATATTTCTTAACATAGAATATGTACTCAATAAATGTGAGCCCTTCCCCAAGCCCCATGTGTCAGGTGCTGGAAAGCTACATGATAAATGTCTCATACTCCCAGGGGCAAGGATAACAATTATATTTATAACTCAAGTCTTTGCTAGCATATTAATCATTCTAAAGGCAACCTTGCTTACTCAGGCTCCTTGGTTCTACCAAGAAGCACTAAATGAGACCTGATATTTCCAGAGCTTTATTATATCTCATTTGGGATATTTCCTAAAGAAGGGTAAGAAATCTTGGCACTAGCAAATCTAAATACATTCATAGATTTGACTTCAGCTTGTTTTATGCATTCTCTTAGATATAAAGCACTTCATAGTTTATAAATGAGCACAGTTAATTCACATACCCCAGGGTGGTTTTGATTTGCTTGCATTTAAACAGGAGAACTCTATCAAATGACGGAGTTTATCATTTTAATAATTAGGAAGAGTTCTATTAAATTCCACCAAGGCCATTCTTTCAACTTAAAGGTTGTAATCTCTATTCAAAAAAAATGTAATTACCTCCTTAACCCCTCTCAATTCCACTATGATTTATAACTGATTGTAATTTGCCTCCTTCTGGGCCATTTTTGGCCTGGTGTTCACAGCTCTGCACGCTTCCTCTCCTGTCTTAACTGACTTCTCAGAATGAGAAATTTGTTAACACCTTATTCTTGTTTCTCAGAGTCCTTCTGGTGTAAAGAACAACATCCATTTGACATCCCAAAGTTGCAAGAAGACTATGCTATTTTGCACAATATTTTGCACACTTCTTTAATTACATACATATTAGGTTGTCAATAAATACTGTTGACTGACAGGTTTTTGTTGCATTAGTTTAAGAATTAGAATGAAGAAGTGACATGTGTTCTTTATCATACACTTGTTGGAATACAACTCTTAGAATCTTCTAGATCCAGCATGAAAATGGACCAAATGGGGGAAAAGAGAGTGTAAAAAAAGTACCCAGCTGCCATTATGTTTCCATATCTAGAAAAGACTGCAGACAATTCATGGATATCCAATGTCTCTGTCCCATTCAGATATATCTGGCTCTATTTTCACTCCTGGTTTTACTCTTTCTCAAATTTGGAAATGCCTTTCAACTTCTTTATTCATGTTCTCTCAAATGTAACTATTGTCCTTGTCTCTGGGCAAATTCTCTGGAGAAATTAGCTTAAGCTTTTTGGTCTTTTCCTGAGATGGATGAAACTACACTACCCTCTCTTTCTAGTTTTCAAAGCAATCATGAATTTGTAAGTCCCCAGGAATATGTTATTCTTCTACAGGGCAGTAACAATGACTAAAATGGTTAATAAAGCATTGTAGACATGGATTGTAAGTGAATATTGTAGCAGAGAAATTGGGGATCAGTTTCTGGAGTCAGATTTCCCAGAAATGAAACCCAGATTTACTACTTTCTAGCTGTACAACCATGAGAGAGCTACTCAAAAATCTCTGAGCTTCTTTCTTATCTGTAATAGATGGATAACAGTATCCATCTCTGTAGGGGTTGTTGCATGATCAAAGTAAATAACCTTTTGTTATTGAGCATAACATAATTATTGTTATGGAAAGATACCTTGATTTCATTTTGACTGAACTGTAACAGAAGCCAGATCACTCAAGAAATAGAAGTCACAGTAAAAATCCCATGAGAAATGGTTCTGTGAAGAACCAAAGATCATAAATACTTTTCTAACATGTCTCATTTAAGAAAAATACTTCCTCTTTATTTCAAGACTACCACGTAGATCCCTCCAGATTAAAGAAAAGGAAAGAAGCAAGAGTAAAGTAACACAACGCTGACATGATCCATCACGGTAAGAGGCCTCCTCTGATGCAAGCATCAAGCTGCAATCAAAAGGCTAAATGAGCAGTATTGTTGGAAGGAATGAGAAGAAATGATGAGAACTCACTAAGAGAACCTCCTGCTACGGGCTGTTGAAAATTCATCTCTCAGAAAATGAAGCAAAAAATAAATAAATAAAATAGAAAAAAGAAAGAGAAAAGAAAGAAAAGATAGTGCCAAGTCTTTTTAATTGATGAATAATTTATGGATGATCAGCAGGAACATCCATCCAGGCAGCTGATTAAATGCAAAGTATTTTGATAAGCAGAGTTACCACCACAGGTCTCCAAGGAAAAGGAAGCATTTCCAGCAATCAATGTCAATTTATATATTGATGAGTGTTGCCCAGTCTCTTGCTAGCGGCCTATTTTCCCACACCATCTACCTTTATCACTGGCAGGAAAAGTTACCTCCTCTGTGAGTTTCATTCTCCTGTCAAAATGATGGAGGTTAAATGTGGATAAGAAAGGCAATTAAAATAGATCTGTCACAAGTATGCTATCCCAGTGTGCCATCCTGATTTCCTTCTCTAGTGTGAACTGCTACCAAAGGACGGTAATTGAAATTTGTCAATGTTGACAGCTGATGACTAATATGGAGATTTTCATTACATATCCCTCCTGGAATGAAAAGAGATGAGTGTGTATTAAACTCCAGATGGAGACATCCATAGGACAGAAAAATGCAGACACTACTCAAGCCAGCAGTGCAAAGACTGTTTGAGAACCCTAAGACCTTCTGAAATTACACTGTATGGAAACAGAGATGGCGTTAGTTTTCTTCATCTTCTGTCTGTGTAACCTCATCATGTTCAACATTACCATTAACCTCACAGCCCACTCATGTTGATATCACCTGGAGGCCCCACCCACTAACCTTTGGCAGAGTCAGTTTGAAAAGGATATAGGAGTTCTTCTACTTCTTCAAGTTTGAAAGTGTTGTGATTTTATAATATAGAAACCCAAGAGTCATTTCTATTATTAATTTGTTATTTTATATTTTCTATGTGGTCTTCCTACAAAAGAAATATGATTAATCATATAATTCTGCCAGAAGATACCAGGAAATCACCTTTAGTTAAAATTTTCTGAGTTTTGTCATTGGTCAAGACTGAATACTTATTTAAGTGGATTTCTGGTGTGTGAGACAGGAAGCCAAATGGCTCTAAGATTGTGGTTTCAATGTTCCAGCTAACTGTTGTTACATAACAAACTACCCCAAACAGAGTGGATGAAAACAACTTGTTTATTATACCCATTAATCTGTGGGTCAGAAATTTGGGCAGGGCTCAGCTGGGTGATTCTTGAGTTCCACGTGGCACTGACAGAGTTACCCCTATAGTATCCAGCTGGCAGACGCCCTGATCTGGAGAATCTAAGATAGCTTTACCCATATTTTTGGTCATATTAACTATATTTTCTTATTTTCTGTATTCTTGGCGCTCTGGAGGCATCTGGATCCTAGCTGACCTGGAAGACTGTCCCTCCCAGGGCTAGCCAATTCCTAAAGATAGCAAAGTACCACCATGCAAGATTACCCTTCATATGCAAACCAACCAATCCAAAGTTTGTATTCTCCACCCATCCCATTTATTAGTCTCTCATAGAGTATTTGTACTCAGGACCAATATTTCCCTGTCTAAATCACCTCACATCCAGGTACCAGACAAATAGGGTCAGTCCCTATACCTGAAGTCCACTGAAATTACTCAAATTAACAAATTTCTCTGCTTTCCCTGCCTCTTCCATTCCTGTCTGGGAAAGAAGAATAAGAAGGAGAACAAGGAGAAGAGGAGGAGAAGGGGGAAAGGGAAGGAGAAAAGAAAATAGAAAGAGAAAAATAAAAATAAAATACAGTAAAATAATAAAATAAAATAAAATAAAATAAAATAAAATAAAATAAAATGAATAAAAAGGGTGCCTGGGTGACTCATTTAGTCAAGCGTCATGATTTTATGGCTCATAAGATCGAGCCCCATGTCGGACTATGCACTGATGGTGCAGAGCCTACTTGGGATTCTCTCTCTCCTCTCTCTCTCCCACTCCTTCACTTGCATACATGTGCATGCACACGCTCTCTCTCTCTCTCCCTCTCAAAATAAATAAATATTTTTTAAATAAATAAATAAATACATAAATAAAAAGGGCCTCACCCATGTTTTCCCCTCATTCTTTCTGTCTCTTTACCAACCCCAGTGCTTCCCCATGTGGCCCTGCATGGCATGGCATGCCCCCTCCTCTTGGTGACTATGAGTTACTTCGTAACTATCTTTCCAATGGCAGTCATCTCCTGATCTGTTGGCCTCACTATTCCTGAATAATAATAAAACCTACACTGAAACTTAAAAAAAAGGAAAAACCCTAAAACAAAACAAAAAAAAATCCTTAGTGTCTTGGAAGAGATGACTAGAAGGCTGGCTCTGCTGAAACTATCATGTAGGGAACCAATACATGACCTCGAAGCAGTCATACTTCTCCAGAGGCTCTAGGCTCCCAGAGAAAGTGTTCCAAGAGCTCTTACCAGGAAGTTCAAGGCTTCTTATGACCTTGCCTTGGAAGTCTTGGAATGTCATATTCTCTAAATTGGTCAAGTCAATAGGTAAGCCCAGACTCAGTGGAGATGAATTAGCCTCCATCTCTCAATGAGCAGGGTAATAAAAAGTTTGCAACCATATTTAATCTATTACAAACAAGCTCACTTCAGTCAAGCCTTTATAGATCCCTAATTGAAAAATAGTGCTGGTGGTAATTCTAAAGGAATTCTAAGGAAAGTTGGTTTGTAATTTTGTGATCTCCTGGGGATTAGACAGCCTTGTCTAAGAGTGCTACCTAGGATTTCTGCAGGATTTCAGGCTGAGTTCTATCTGATTAGTGGAATCACTGGTGCAGAAAGCAAGAAATAAAAACAGCAGTGGTAGGGGAGCTCCTCTTCAGGAGATAAGCTCTGCTTGTAGTAGAAGTAACACAAATAAATGTCTCTTCTGATTTCATGGAGGGAGGAATGACATTATGATGATTATAAAGAGCTCAGAGATAGAGATAGGCATGTGCAAATGCCCCTAATGAAACATTAGTGTTGGAATTGAATCCCATTTGTTTTCCAAACCACATGCTTTCTAAACATGTATTTGCATTTGGATATAATGAGTGTAATTTACTCTTACTGACCAAAATTACTTTATATGCTACAATGCTGAAGCTTTAAAGTGAATAACTCAGCTGATCAATCACTGGCATGCTAATGGCCCCCAATTTCACCAGGAGTGCTTCCCCCCAAGAGCAGCCAGCTAAGACCTCAGCCCCATGCCAAGAGTGCATTTAGAGTTCTTGAGTTCACTCAATCTCTGACGGAAATGTTGTCACCACCAAAGAAGAAGGGAGAAAAATGCAAAAGAAGACATGTTTTACTCTCCTTAGCCTCAATGAAGGACATTTATGTGTGACAAAACATTTTTTAAAATACTGTGCCTATTTATTTTGTATCAGCGTGTGGTAAAATATGAATACACCCAGAATCTAATTACATAAAGAATAGTACACAAGCAACTTCCTTACATTTCACCAAAAAAGAGCAGTCATACTGCTGGACTACATTCAAGAAGTCATTGCTTTCCTTTCACCAGACAATTGTGCTGTTTTACATAATCAGTATTCAGGGGATGGTATTTTGCTAATAGGCAAAATCCTACAGTGACAATTTAAATGGTTTGAAACATGCACGAGATAATTTAGAGTCACAGCTCTGCCAATTGCTAAACAAGTGCAGCAGGAATGTGGGCTTTCGATGCATCCTGAGTGCTGTTGGGGGAACAGGCTGTCCTGTTCAATCAAGGAAACTTTGCTCACATCAAGCTCAAGCCAGCTAATATCATCATTTCAGTCTCTTACTAGAGGAGATTAAGTGTCTTCACTGGGTAACTCCGTTGCTCACCATGGGTGGGAACAGAGAACAGGCAGATGATTTTTAGTGGTTAAGAGTGCAAACTCAGGCTATATAAAAATTAAAAAAAAATCTCGGTTTGAGTCCCAGTTCTACTGCCAATCAGTTCTATGAAGTTGGATAAGCAAGTTGATCTCTTTTGCACTGATTCTTCATCTTCATCTAGGGGGACTTACCCCCTAGAGCTGTAAGGGTTATTGAAATATTACATGTAAGACAGCACAAAGTCTGACAAATTGTAAGTACTCCATAAAAGTTAACGTCTATGGCTTAAACTGGAAAATTAATATAATTTGGAACTGATGAACCCGACATGAATGGGTTTTAGGCTAATTAGTGAATCTCCAGTAAATGCGACAAAATTCTGAATTTTTCTGGGAAAAAGTTTCATGGCTTTCATTAAAGTCTCAAGTGGGATTATAACAACAAAAACAAAAAGTAATAACCATTTTCTTATGTATTTTTCAGTATAGAAAAGTTATGTCTATGAACCTTCAACAAATTCTTGACATTTTACTAAGTATCAGCCACCATGCTAAATTTTGCAGCTATAACACTGAGTTGAAGTGCCTTCCCTTAAGGAGGTGGGTGTGGAGAAAGGGTGACTAGACATTGGTAACTAATCCATTAATATGTGTGAAATGTGATAAATATTATGGAAGTGAAGAGGGGGACACGTAAAGTAGAGGAAAGTAATCTAGATAGTTTTTAGGTAGTGTGCTCAAGCCTAAGAGTTGACCAGATTTGGCTACTGGTGAACAAGAGCTCAGTGTCCCCACACTTGTCTGAGGTGGACACAGATGGTGGCTGCCCACCTGGACCATGTGATTGGAGCTGTGTGTGCATCTGCTGTCTTTCTTCAGGAGTCCTCCTCAGAGCCCACTCCTCACGGAAGTAATCCTGTGCTCCCACTGATTTGCACTAGATGTACCACACAGCTGGCCCTTTCTTCTTCTTTTAGGATTGATTTATTTCAAAACCTCAACATAGTGGGAGCATAACACACATTTATTTTTCCCAAAAACTGCCCCCTACCAGACTATTTCATGTCCCCTTTCCTAAACAACAACAACAAAAATTTTATAACAGTTTAGAGTAACAGATGCTAACTAGACTTATTATTATGGTGATCATTTTGCAAATTATAAAGATATTGAATCATTGTGTCATACACCAGAAACTAACATGATGGTATATATAAATATACTTCAATTAAAATTTTGTATTTATATTTTTAAAATGTCTATAAATAAATATAAAATAAAAATGCAAATAAATAAATAAAAATAAGTGTGTCTATATACAGATACAAGTTTATATAAATGTGTTAATAGATTATAGAATATTTGCTCTTTTTTGGGTGGCCTTTCATTTTCTTTTGCTTTTTTTTTCCCACTTCTGCCTCTCCCTCTTGACTACATTACTGCCCCAATAACACTGCCCTTATTAACAATTCAGCTCGTATTATGTAAAAGTCTACATGAAATTGTATCATTATTCATGCTTATAAGCTCATATCTTGTGTTTGTGTATCAAAAATAGAATCATACAACACTTTTCTACATCTTGTTCATCTTAGTTAATATATTATAGACATTCCTCCAAGGTAATTATTACAGTTCTATTAAATTTTTTTAACAGTGCCTTTTTCTGTGCAAACCTATTTTTTTAAATTTATTCTCAATTTGCTAACATGCAGTGTAGTCTTGGCTTGGTGAGTAGATTCCAATGATTCATCACTTACATATAACATCATATACATCACATACATATAATACATATAACTTGTTGGGATGTTGGTCATCCCAACAAATGCCCTCCTTAAATCCCATCACACATTTTTCCCATCCCTATCAACCCTCAGTTTGTTTTCTGTATTTAAGAGTCTCTTATGGTTTGCCTCTCTCTCTGTTTTTATCTTATTTTTCCTATCCTTCCCCTATGATCACCTGTTCAGTTTCTCAGATTCCACATATTAATGAAATCATATACGTGTCTTTCTCTGACTGACTTATTTCGCTTGGCATAATACCCTCTAGTTCCATCCATGTTGTTGCAAATGGCAAGACTTCATTCTTTCTCATCGCAGAGTAGTATTCCATTGTATATATACACACCACATCTTCTTTATTCATTCATCAGTTGATGGACATTTGGGCTCTTTCCATAATTTGGCTATTGTTGAAAGTGCTACTATAAACCTTGGGTACATGTACCCCTTCAAATCAGTACTACTGTATCATTTGGATAAATTCCTAGTAGTGAAGGTCATAGGGCAATTCTATTTTTAATTTTTTGAGGCACCTCCACACTGTTTTCTAGAGTAACTGCACCAGTTTGCATTCTCACCAACAGTGCAAGAGGGTTCCGCTTTCCTCACATCCTCCCCAATATCTGTTGTTCCCTGAGTTGTTAATTTTAGCCACTCTGACCAATGTGAGGTGATATCTCAGTGTGGTTTTGATTTGTATTTCCCTGATGAATGGCAACGTTGAGTATCTTTTCATGTGTCTGTTTGCCACCTGGATGTCTTCTTTGGAAAAGTGTCTATTCGTGTCTTCTGCCCATTTCTTCACTGAATTGTTTTTTGGATGTTGAGTTTAGTAAGTTCTTTATAGATTTTGGATACTAACCCTTTATCCAATATGTCATTTGCAAACATCTCCCTTTCCATCGGTTGCCTTTAGTTTTGTTGATTGTTTCCTTTGCTGTGCAGAAGCTTTTTATCTTGATGAAGTCCCAATAGTTCATTTTTGCTTTTATTTCCCTTGCCTTTGGAGACATGTCAAGTAAGAAGCTGCTGTGGCTGTCAAAGAGGTTGCTGCCTGTTTTCTCCTGTAGGATTTTGATAGTTTCCTGTCTCACTTTTAGATCTTTCATCCATTTTGAATTTATTTTTGTGTATGGTCTAAGAAACTGATCCAGTTTCATTCTTCTGTGTTTTGCTGTCCAGTTCTCCCAGCACCATTTCCTAAAGACTGTCCTTTTTTCCAGTGGATACTCTTTCTTGCTGTGTCAAAGATTAGTTGGCCATATATTTGTGGTTGTGGGACCATTTCTGTGTCTCTATTCTATGTCTGTTTTTGTGCCAACACCATACCGTCTTGATGATTACAGCTTTACAATAAAGCTAAAGTCTGGGATTGTGATGCCTCCAGCTTTGGTTTTCTTTTTCAACATTACTTTGTCTATTTGTGGTCTTTTGTGTTTTCATATAAATGTTAAGAATGCTGGGGCACCTGGGTGGCTCAGTGGGTTAGGCATCCGACTTTGGCTCAGGTCATGATCTCACGGTTTGTGGGTTTGAGCCCCGCGTAGGGCTCTGTGTTGACAGCTCAGACCCTGGAGCCTGCTTCGGATTCTGTGTCTCATTCTCTCTCTGCCCCTACCCCACTTGCGCTCTGCCTCTCAAAAATAAATCAATGTAAAAAAAATGTTAAGATTGTTTGTGCTAGCTCTGGTAAGAATGCTGGTGCTATTTTCACTGGGATTGGATTGAATGTATAGATTGCTTTGGGTAGTATTGACATTTTAACAAAAATTTTCTGTCGATCCATGAACATAGAATGTTGTGTCTTCTTCAATTTCCTTCATAAGCTTTCTATAGCTTTCAGTGTACAGATCTTTTACCTCTTTGTTTAGGTTTACTCCTAGGTATTTTATAGTTTTTGATGCAGTTGTAAATGGGATCAATTCCCTGAAATCTCTTTCTGTTCCTTCATATTGGTGTAGTAAAATACGACCAATTTCTGTACGTTGATTTTATATCCTATGACTTTGTGGAATTCTTGTATCAGCTCCAGCAGGTTTTGGGGAAGTCTTTTGGGTTTTCCATGTAGAGTATCACGTCATCTGTGGAGAGTGAAATTTTGACTTCTTTGCCAATTTGGATGCCTTTTATTTCATTTTGTTGTCTGATTGCTGAGGCTAGGACTTCCAACACTATGTTAAACAACAGTGATGAGAGTGGACATCCCTATTGTGTTTCTGACCTCAGGGGTAAAGCTCTTAGTTTTTCCCCCATTGAGGATGATATTAACTGTGGGCCTTTCATATATAGCTTTTATAATATTAAGGTATGTTCCTTCTATCCCAACTTTCTTGAGGGTTTATTAAGAAAGAATGCTGTATTTTGTCAAATGATTTTTTCTGCATCTATTGACAGGATCATATGATAATTATCCTTTCTTCCATTAATGTGATATATCATGTTGATTAATTTCCAAATATTGAACTAGCCCTACAGCCCAGGAGTGAATCCCACTTGATCATGGTCAATAATTCTTTTAATATACCTTTGAATTTGATTTGCTAGTATCTTGTTGAGAATTTTTGCATCCATGTTAATCAGGGATATTGGCCTGTAATTCTCCTTTTTAGTGGGGTCTTTGATTTTGGAATCAAGGTAATGCTGACTTGATAGAAGGAGTCTGGAAGCTTCCATTCCATTTCTATTTTTTGGAACAATTTGAGAAAAATAGGTATTAACTCTGCTTTAAATGTCTAGTAGAATTCCCTTGGGAAGCCATCTGGCCCAGGACTCTTATTTGTTGGGAGATTTCTGATAACAGATTCAATTTCTACCTTGGTTAATTGTTCAAATTTTCTATTTCTTCCTGAGTTTTGATAGTGTGTGGGTGTCTAGGAATTTGTCTATTTCTTCCATATTGTCCATTTTTTGACATATAACTGTTCATAGTATTCTCTAATAATTGTTTGTATTTCTGTGGTGTTGTGATCTCTCCTCTTTCATTTATGATTTTATCTATTTGGGTCCTCTCTCTTTTCTGTTTGAGAAGTCAGGGTAAGGTTTTATAAATTTTGTTTATTCTTTCAAAAAACCAGCTCTTAGATTTATTGATCTGTTCTCCTGTTTTGTTTTATTTTGTTTGATTCTATATTGTTTATTTTTGCTCTAATCTTTATTATTTCTCTTCTTCTGCTGGTTTTGGGCTTTCTTTGCTGCAGGGTTTCTAGCTCCTTTAGGTGTAAGGTTAGGTTGTATATTTGGGGACTTTCTTGCTTCTTGAGATAGGCCTGAATTGCAATGTATTTTCCTCTTAGAACTGTCTTTGCTGCATCTCAAAGGGTTTGGACTCAAACCCTTTGGACAAAGGGTTTCATTTTCATTTACTTCCATATATTTTTTAATAACTTCCTGTTTGACCCATTCATTCTTCAGCAGGATGTTCTTCAACCTCCATGTATTTGGGGGCTTTCCAAAATTTTTCTTGTGGTTGATTTCAAGTTTCATACCAGTGTGATCTGAAAATATGCCTGGTATGATCTCAATCTTTTTATACTTGTTGAGGGCTATTTTGTGACCCATTATGTGATCTGTTTTGGAGAATGTTCCATGTGCACTCGAGAAGAATGTGTATTCTGCTGCTTTTGGATAAAAAGTTCTGAATATATCTCTTAAGTCCATCTTGTCCAATGTGTCATCCAGAGCCATTGTTTCATTAATTGATTTTCTGTCTAGATGATATATCCATTGATGTAAGTGGAGTATGAAAGTCCCCTACAATCAGGGTACTATCATCTATACATTTATTTATGTTTGTATTTAATTGATTTATATATTTGGGTACTTCACATTGGGGGCATAAACATTTATAATTGTTAGCTGTTTTTGATGGCCCTTTAACCATGATATAATGCTCTTCTTCATCTCTTATTACAGTATTTGTTTTAAAATCTAGTTTGTGTGATGTAAGTATGGCTACTCTAGCTTTCTTTTTATGTCCAGTAGCATGATAGATGGTTCTTCATCCCCTCACTTTCAATCTTCAGGTGTGCTTAGGTATAAAATGAGTCTTTTGTAGACAGAATATAGATAGATCTTATTTTTTTATCCATTCTGATACCCTATGTCTTTTGATTGGGTAATTTAGTCCATTTACATTGAGAGTTATTATTGAAAGATGTGGATTTAGTGCCATTGTGTTATCTGTAGGTTTTGTGTTTGTGGCGATGTCTCTGGCCCTTTGTATTTTTTGCAGCATTCCACTCAGAGTTCCCCTTGGGATGTCCTGCAGGGCTGATTTAGTGGTCATGAACTCCTTTAGTTTTTGTTTGTCTGGGAAAGCCTTTATCTCTCCTTCTATCCTGAATGACAGCCTTGCTGGATAAAAGCTTCTTGGCTGCCTATTTTTCCTACTCAGCACATTGACTATTTCCTGCCACTCCCTTCTGGCCTGCCAAGTGTTGGTGGACAGGTCTGCTACTACCCCTATGTGTCTATCCTTGTTAGCTAAGGCCTGTTTTTTCCCTCTCTGCTTTCAGAATTCTCTCTTTATCTTTGTATTTTGCCAGTTTCACTATGATATGTCATGGTGTTGACCTGTTTTTGTTGATTTTGAAGCGAGTTCTCTGTGCCTCTTAGACTTGGATGCCTGTTTGCTTCCCCAGATTAGGGAAGTTCTCAGCTATAACCTTCTGCCCCTTTCTCTTACTCTTCTTCTTCTGGAACTCCTATGATATGGATATTATTTCATTTCACGGAATTACTTAACTCTCTAATTCTCTCCTTGTGGTCTAGTAATTTCCTTTCCCTCTTTTTATCAGCTTCATTATTTTCCATAATTTTATCATCTGTTTCACCTAGTCTCTCATCTGCTTCCTCCATCCTTGCTGTCACTGTATCTAGCTTATTTTGCATCTCATTTATAGCATTTCATAATTCATCATGACTATGTCTTAGGTCTCTGATCCCTGCTGAGATTATAGATAGATTCTCTACTGTCATCTATGCTTTTTTCAAGCCCAGCTCTTAGTCTTATGACTGTTATTCTAAATTTTTCTTCAGACATATTTTTTATATCTGTCTTGAGCAATTCTCTGTCATTTCTTCCTGGGTTTTCTTTTGAGGAGAATTCTTCCATTTTGTCATTTTGGCTAGGTTTCTGTCTTTTACATGCTTTAATGGCTTGTTATGTGTCTTGCACCTGTGAACGCTACTATATTAAAAAAGGGTCATACACTGTCTAGGGCCTGGCACTTGAAGAAGCGTTTTTGGAGTGTGTTGTGTGCACTCTGTTGGTGCGTTTTGACTGCTCTATCCCACTGGTCAATCCTCTGCAAAACTCCTCCTTGTGTGTAGTGATGGAGTGTTTGGACCTTCCACCAGGTGTGCTTTGATTTGTTCATTGAAGTAACCCTCGATCCCACCAAACTGTCTCCTTCCACCTGTGGAGATCCTTCTGCCAGTCCACAGATTGATTTCCTTGGTGTTCCAAGTGATCTGACTTCGATACAGCTGTGTTGAAGGGACAAGGGAACTCCTGCTCCCCTACTTCTCCACCATCTTAACTCCCCCTGTATTTAATTTTTTAATGGCTGCATAACATTCCATGATATGATATATCATGTTATATCATGATATATCATGTTATATAAAAATTAATGATTGTTTCAGTAATTATTCTAATGTTATGTACTTACCTTTCCCATGGTTTTATACCATGAACAACTTGGCAATAAGTACCCCTGTCCATATACTCCTATATACTGGAAATTTCCAAGAAAGGCTCTGCTTAGTCAAAAAGTACATATCTTTGTAATTTTATTAGCTACAGGCAATTTGTTTCCCAAAACAACTCAACAACCCACTTTTTGTTCCCCTCATCAGTATGTGTGGGATACTCAGTGTTAGCTGCCGTGTCCTATTCCCAGCCTCAACCCTGCCCCAAAAGACTTCACCCTGCCAGGTGTTGCATGAGTCACAGTCCACGAAATTTCACCACCCTGCAGATCCTATGCCTTGAATTCCACTTTATCATTTAACAAATATTTATTGAGCTTCTACTACATGGCTGTCACTTTGTTGGGCACTTTGGAATACAGACGTAAACAAGAGAACTGAAAGCAACTACAAGTGAATGCTACCAAAAGCAAGTTTGAAGTGCTGAGAAGAATTTTTAGGGAAAGGTCACCTAGTCTGGGGACACTTTCCTGAGGGAAGAAATAGTCAACATTTTTGGTCTTTTTTAAAACTCATTGTATTGGCTTCCTATGGCTGTTATAACACATTACCACAAATTTAGTGCCTTAACACATTACCACAAATTTAGTGCCTTGAACACTTTGCTCCCTTTTGTGCCTGTATATTAGTTTCTTGATGTGACTCCAATAAATTACCACAAACTCGGTGTTTAAAAACAATAGGCAGTCATTCTCTCACAGGCCAGAAATCTGAAATTGGTATAAAATCAAGGTGTCAGCAAGACTATGCTCCCTCCAAATACACTAGGGGAGAACTTGGTCATTGTATCTTTTAACTTCTGATCGCCACTGGCATTCCTTGGCTTGTGGCTGAATGCCTCCAATCTCTGCCTCTCTGCTCACATTACCTTCTCCAATTCTGTCTGTCTCAACTCTCCCTCTGTTTCTCTCTCATGAGAATACATGTGATTGCATTTAGGGACCACATGGAATAATTCAGAATAATCTCATCTATCTCATGTCAAAATCCTTAATCCCATCTGCAAAGCCATTATTTGTCATTTGAAGCACTATTCACAGGCTTTGTGGATTAGGTCATTGGTATGTCTCAGGGGAAGGAGAAGGGTGTTATTCAGCCAATCACACTCATTTATTTTATTTTTGACTTGAATTTATATACAGAGATTCCTATTTTAGATGAGAAAATTTTAGCATATACTTCATCCATGATTTTGGAAAAATAATATAGACAGTTACCAACAAAAAGATCAAGAGATCTTGATCCAGTTAAGTGGGGTGGGGTGGAGATCTGAGGCCTTTATTAGTTACCTTAAGCCATAGTTTCATTATTTTGAAACAACCAACTGCCTCCAGGGGACTGTATTGCTATATTTGAAATATAAGAGATACCATTTTCAAAGCACTATATATGCAATAAATATTAAATACCATTATTGAATTTTCCCACAAAGCATCACAGAGTAAGAAGCAGTTCTATATCTGTATTCCAGCTCCAATCTGATTGCTAAATGGGAATTCCTGGTTAAGTCCATTTTTCTTGCACTAGCATGAGCTGTAAGTATTAGCGTGTACTTTTCCCCTCACACTTTAAAAACAAATTTCCCATTGTCTGTTTCCCTTTTTGGTTCTAGCCTTTAAGCCCTTTATTTTCTTCAAATGACCCATTATGTCTCAGCTTTGTCCCAAGAACTGTGTAATCAAATTTCCAGTTTGCCTTGTACCCAAAATGTTGAATGAGGATGAAACCTAATTATTTGTTTGCTGAATAACATTTGTCTATCTCTTTATAAAATGTCACAAATTTTCATGAATGAAATAAATTATTTAGAGCCTTAAAGAGACAAGAATTTATTTTTCTACCTTCTTTTATTTATTAAAGTTTTTTTTTTGTTTTTGTGGTTTTGTGTTGTTTTGGTTTGGTTTGGTTTTGTGTGTGTGTGAGAGAGAGAGAAAGAGAGAGAAAGAGAGAGAAAGAGAGAGTGTGTGCAGCTCAGAGCCTGTCTCAAGGTTTCATTCCATGACCCTGGGATCATGATCTAAGTCAAAATCACGAATCAGAGGTTCAACTGATTGAGCCACCAAGGCACCCCTTTTAAACTTCTTTTTCTACCTTCTATGTTAACAAGAAAGAAAAATTCTCCCCAATTCTCAGATACTTAACTTTAAAAAAAAAAAAAAAACGTTCAGAATAATATGTGTGTGTGTGTGTGTGTGTGTGTGTGTGTGTGTGTGTGTGTATGCCCTTAAGTTGGCACAGATCCATCCAATCTCTTATAGTAACCAATCTTATACTGGCATTTATGTTTTTAACAAGAAATAATCCATCATTTAGCCAGAACAGACATTGTTAGCCAATCACTGATGCATGCTGTTTAGCTGATTCTGGTTTTAGAGCCCTCTTGGATAGGAGACTCCAGAGTCACCAGTTTGTCAGAGCTGGTACCTAAGGGGAAACCTCTTTATCATCCCTGGAGAAACTCACCCATCTTGACTTTACTCTGTGTCTGAAATGTGGTCATGAATTTACTCAGGTTAATGCCACAGGGAATTTATGGGTTATTTTATTTAAGTTTTAATTTTTAAGTGTATTTATTTTGAAAGAGAGAGAAAGCAAGCAGAGGAGGGGCAGAGAAGGGGAGAGATAGAATCCCAAGCAGGCTCCTCACTACTAATGCAGAGCCCAATGAGGGGCTTAATCTCACAAATTGGGAGATTCTGACCTGAGCTGAAAACAAGAGTCAGACACTTAATTGACTGAGCCACCCAGGCACCTCTATTAATTTATTATTTTAGAGAGAGAGAGAGAGAGTGCATGGGCAAAGGAGAGAGGCAGAGGGAGAGGGAGAGAGAGAGAAAGAGAGAGGGAGAGAGAGAGAGAGAGAGAGAGAGAGAGAGAGAATATTAAGCAGGCGGAGCCCATCGTGGCAATCAATCCCACCATTCTGGGATCATGACCTGAGCCAAAACCAAGAGTCAGACACTCAACGGACTGAACCTCTCAGATGTCCTGAGAACTTATGTTTTTAAGCATACTTTCATTAGAAATAGAACTCTATGTGCTACTTCTTTCAGCAGGTTACTTTTCTTGATTAACCTTTAAGAATAATAATAGCCAATAATCATGGGAAGGAAAAAGTCATGTTCTATATTCTCTATGGCATGCATGTTTTTTTCCATTCTTCTATGCTCTGGAACTTTCTCTTTTTCTTTTTCTCCCTGAACAAAATAAATAATAATAATAATAATAATAATCACTGTTTTAAAATAATATGTATCATTTTACAATTCTCTGCACAACAGTTTGAGATGTTATAAGTTTAACAAAAAGTGAGATGTGTTTTGAAGTTCTTTCTAGTCATGAATTAATGATATTGTTTATCTCAACACCACAAGAAATCCAATAGATCTTGAGGTGAAAGACAAAGCTTTCCTATGGGAAGGCAGATGACTGACACCTCAGAAGAGTATAGGAAATTAAAAATTTCACAGACAAAATTGGCAACTTGTTTTAAAGCTTCAATGTTAATTCCCTTGCAAGTGAGTCACAGGAAAGTGACTGAAGGCTGAAAGTGACAAAGACTGAAATATCATATGTAAAACACAAACCAAAATCACTTTTGGTGACTCACCTTCCTAAACAGCACCAATGTATCTTAGACCAGTCCTCCCTCAAACTGTGGTTTATGTTTTTGTTGGAAGAGGTCATTGAGAGGATATGACCTGTGGTCTGGACCAGGGCCATGGGAGGCTCCTCCCCCCACCCCTGCCCCTGGAAAGAACACTCTGTCCACCGTTTCTACAGCAAGAAGTGTTTAGGTGCAGCCTTGAGAGGGCAATGTATTGTGGAGACCATCTGGACCAGCTCTGTGACAACCCAGGTAAGGCCTTCATATAAACTTTTAAGATTCTGGCAGGTGGGTGAGGAAACCTATCATCCTGCAGCTGCTCTCACAAGCCTCATAAAAATTCAAACATTTGTTAGTTCCCTTGCTTATTAAACCAGCCATTTACACAGGAATCTGGAGTGGCCGACCTCTTCCACCTTGCCCTCTGTGGATGGGGGCCAGTTACAAACAAAAGGCTTTGCAATCAAACCGGTCTGAACTCAAATTCTGTCCTGGTATCCAATTAACTGGTAATCTGAAACAAGTCACTTTGTTTCTCTGAGGTCCTTTCTCCTCATTTATAAGAGGGAAAATGTGACATTGTCCAAATTAGTCCTTGCCCCAGAGCTTCCAGATAAAATACAAGACACCTAGTTAAATTTGAATTTTAGATGAACATCCGATACTTTTTTAATGCTTCGTAGTTACACTAAAAGATTATTTGGTGCTTATCTGAATCCAAGTGTATCTGGGAATCCTGTATTTTTATTTACTAAATCTGGCAACCCAATTTTTTCTTACTATTGTCTTTCTTAGAAACCTGCAGTTTTCTTTCACAGCAATTGCATTGCAGTGTTGATTATTTATTTAACATATCTCTGTTCCACTGGACTATAAAGCTCCAAAGGGCAGAATCTCATTTATTTCTCTCCTACACACCTAGCAATAAGCACAGTGTCCAGCACAAGAGGTGATAAAAGCAATCCGGAAGAGTAGAATTAATGAATGCATAGATACTTACGTGGAGGGAGGTATGAGTTTGAGTCCCAAAGTTTATAAAATGCAGTGTTACTTATTATAATTTATCTCTAAAATTAGTACTTGGACTATCTAATCCCCACAGACTATCTGAAGTAAAAATTCTTTGTTTACATGCTTTATAAAAAGCAATGGCTCGTTAGGACTTTCAGTGCAATAATTCCTAAGATTCTGAAATAGGGGCACCTGGGTGTCTCTGTGGGTTGAGCATCCGACTTCGGCTCAGATCATGATCTCACAGTTAGTGAGTTCAAGACCCACATCAGGCTCACTGCTGTCAGCGCAAAGCCTGGATCCTCTGTTCCCCTCTCTGCCCCTTCCCCACTTGCACTCTCTCAAAAATAAATAAACATTTAAAAAATAAAAAATAAAATTCTGAAACAGTTAGACACAGCCATAATGATAGATCCGGTTATTTGGCCAACTACCAGATACTAGATATTTTAATTACATTACCTCTAGTCCGTGGATAGCCTTTCAATATACGTATTAGATACATTTTGAGAAGAGAAAATTCAAATTCAAATGTTTGTCCCAGATCACAGAGACAGGGAAGTGACTATAGTTTGTTTTAGTCAACCTCCATTTGACCTTGTAAAGCTCAAATGAACATTTCTCAGACCCCCTTCAAGCTAGGGTTCTAGATGTGAATCAGCTTCCACTGATTACATACACTTGTGCATGATTTGAGCAGGGGCAGTGAGACAGAGGCAAACTTCTTGTGGCTCTCGGCTTTGGTTGCTGGCAAGTCAAACCACGACAATGTGAGATTTTGAGCCTCTAGGATGCTGGGAAGAGTTGTAGTGGCGGTGCTCAAAGAGTCTGCTGGCTTCCAGCACAGCACTGCAAGACAGCATCAAAAGCAGAGCTCTCCTACAGGAGCAGCTCCTTATAGCTCTCGGAGTCACTCCAGGGTACAGCCTACAACCCGTTTCTCTAGCCTCTCTAACAATTTTGTGAGCCCTTATGCCCCTACATTAAACTCCCTCATGCTTTAGATACCCACAGTGGATTCTGTTTCCTGCCCCGAACCCTGGTGGATACAGCAAGCAGTCAACAGATTCAAATTTTATTCCAAATTTGGTTCTAACTCTTGCTTTTTCCTCCATACTGTGCTGTATATAATTTTTTATTTTTCAAAGAAAATGTTTTTTTAAACGTTTATTTTTAAGAGATAATCTGTTCTTTCCTTCTATAAGTCGATAGGAAAGTCTATTGTACAGATAGGTTCTCAAAAGGATTGTAATAAAAAGCCTGACTCCATTTTTGGATCTTCAATTGCTTAAAAGCTTGTAAACCTCCCCCATTCCCTTCTCCTTCTGGCCCCGTCTGGTGAAGCTCACGCTAAAGCCTCAGATGCTACCTTCCTCTGGTTTTGGCAGGAAGTTCAGATCTCTAGCAGGACTCCTTACCCTGGCCCTCCACTTCTAACTGCCTTGAAAAGCCAAGCTGGTCTCCTTTCTTTGTTCTCTCAAGCCATTTTGAACCAGTCTGGGGTCCCACCCTGAACTCTCGAGAAAGTCCCATTATGTCAGAAATAAACTTTTTCATACCATCTTGGTGTATACGTGGCATTGTCATCTTGCCACCCAAACCAAATTTTGGATGGGGGCCCACCCTGCTTTCACAAAACGACCACAGCAATGGTTCTTAGTATTTATCTTAGTTCAGATTGCCATGACAAATTATCACACCCTGGATCGCTAAAATGACAGAAATTTATGTCTCACCATTGTAGAGGCTGAGAAGTCCAAGATCAAGGCGATGGCTAATCTTGTGTCTGGTGAAGGCCGTCTTCTTGGTTTACAGTGGACATCTGCTTGCTGTGTTTTCACATGAGAGAGAGGTAAGAGAATATCTCTCTTGTGTCCCTCTTATAAGAGCACTAATTCTATTCCTGATGACCCCACCCTCATGACCTAATCACTTCCCAGAGGTCCCACCTCCAAATACCTTCACATTAGAGATTAGGACTTTGACACATGGATTTTGGAAGAGAGGGTGCCCAAACATTCAGTCTAGAGCAGTGTTATAACATGCCTAAAGATATATATATATAGATATAGATAGATAGATAGATAGATAGAGATATAGATAGATATAGATACATTTTTTTGAGAGAGAGAGAGAGAGAAGAGAATGCACCGGGGAGGGATAGAGGGAGAGGGAGAGAGAGAGAGACAGAGAGAGACACAGAGAGAGACAGAGAGACAGAGAGAGAATCCCAAGCAAGCTCCACACCCAGGGCAGAGCCTGACGTAGGGCTCAATCTCAAGATGGTGAGGTCGGGGCGCCTGGGTGGCTCAGCCGGTTGGGTGGCCGACTTCGGCTCAGGTCATGATCTCACGGTCTGTGAGTTCAAGCCCCAAGTCAGGCTCTGGGCTGATGGCTCAGAGCCCGGAGCCTGCTTCGGATTCTGTGTCTCCCTCTCTCTCTGACCCTCCCCCCGTTCATGCTCTGTCTCTCTCTGTCTCTCTCTGTCTCAAAAATAAATAAACGCTAAAAAAAAATACTTAAAAAAAAAAAAAAAAAAAGATGGTGAGGTCATGACCTGCCCCAAAATCAAGAGTTGGACACTTAACCGATTGAGCCACCCAGGCACCCCACTCCTAGAAAAATACTTTAAGTAGCAAAAAAGGAAGAAAGAAACAAAAATAAAAAAGAAAGAATATGTGATCTAACTAGAGGTAAAATTGATTCAGAGAGAAAATTTCTTGAGGACAAAACAGCTTTATTTGAAGAACCCTTACCTACAAACATATTATGTGAAATATCTATGCATTAAAAACTTTTATGTGAAATCCAATTGTGATTCATTCTAATAGCTTCAATAGAAATGCAATTATTTCCAACATCCAAGCATTTTCAGAAACAGCCATTGTGTTAAAGAGCAGTTTTAATGCACAAGCAATATGAGGTTGTTAAATATTTTAACTACTGCATGAGTGACTAAGAATTAATATTTCAGGATTAAAATTCATTGATTATTGAATTTCTGCTATCAAGTCATTATAAATCAATGATGAATGTGATTTCCATGGGACATCTTTTAGTTAATAACTTGATAAATCTAACAGCCTAAACAGGGGCAAAAATCACACTTAGTATTTCAAAGTGGCTTTGAAAGAAGACAGCATTTCTCCATTGGAGTGCTATTTGTGTTTCAACAAAATGAAACAAAATCACAAAATTTTAAACCTAGGCAGACAACTTGAAACTTGATCTGTAAGCCCTTAACTACAAAAGAGAAAACGATTCATACAAGTCAGGAGTCCAGCAGTCTATGAGTGAAAAGACTGGGCCTATACGGGCACCAGATCTTACAACAATTGGCTCAAAGCTCTTACCCATTAAATACCTCTGTAGAAATTCTGACGGGTAGCAAACAGGATACTAGAAAACATATTTTTGGAATGTTTTAATATAATGTCTATTAGATAAATCCATTTGTCCTAGTTAGAAAAAAATTTTGCTCACATACACTCACTAGCTTGTAAACAGGATTGCTGTTAGCTATATAGCATCTTCGTGCAAGTAGAAAAAGACATCCCCTCTGGGTAGATGTAGCAGGGTGCAAATGAGCCATATTGTCCGCACCCAGGAACCCCACAGTGGGTGCCTTTGTGCACCATACACAGTGCCTCTCATACTCAGTGACCCAGATTATGCAATCAGTCTTTCTCTCTCCACTGTGTGTGAATGTGTGCATTGCTCACTCTTTCCTCAAATCTCCCCCTAACTCTCCTTCCCACTCTCCATCTTTTCTGCATCATTTTTAGTTTACTATAACAGTGTTTGCGTTTTCAATTTAAGCTTTTGCTCCATGCAATGTGAGAGGCAATATGCACTGTGGTGATTTGCAACATGAGCTCCAGAACCACTCACACTAGGTTTGATTCCCATGTCTGCCATTTACTAGGTGTGAATTTTGTCAATTTTCTCAACCTTGCCTGGCACTGTTTTCTTTCTTTATTTTTTGTTTTTTAATTTTTTAAATGTTTATTTATTTTTGAGAGAGAGACAGAGTGTGAGTGGGGGAGGAGTAGAGGGGGAGAGAGAGAGAGAGAGAGAGAGAGAGAGAGAAGACACAGAATTCTAAGCAGGCTCCAGGCTCTGAGCTGTCAGCACAGAGCATGACAACCGGGCTCGAACCCACGGATCTGACCACGAGATCATGACCTGAGTCGGAGTTGGACACTTAACCAACTGAGCCACCCAGGTGCCCCTAGCCCTGTTTTCTTACCTACAAACTAGTCTTAATGATATCACTCTCCTTATGGAGTGTTGTGAAGAGTTAACACATGTAAAACATTTTAAACCGTCCCTAATACACAGAAATCTCTACAGAAATGCTTCCTAAGCCTGAATTGCCTATGAAAGTCACAGTAAAAGTCAGATATGATGTTTACTCTATGACATGTGAACATGGCAAACACACTCCTCAGAACTTCATAACCAAGAGTCTGTTCCTGCACTGGCCAGAAGGCAGGCAAATGATCCCCACTAGAATATGAACCATAACGTGTAAAGGGCCACAGGGGGCTGGGGAGGCAGCAGCTTGCTCCAGAGAGGAGGAGTGGGTGTCCTGACACAAGTTTCAAATCATGGGGCCTTGTGAGGAAGTTCAGTGCTTGTGAGCAAGATGGACAATCAGTTCCTATGGTCAGTGCACCCCTCAAAAAAGGTCCACATCCTACTTCCAGACAAGGAACTCCACGGGTTGATTAAGTTACTGTTACTGAGATGAGGAGATTATCCCACAATATCTGACTGGTCTAAATTTAATCACGAGAGTTCACATAAGTGAACGCAGGAAGCAGAGTGGTTGAAGATGCTGTGGTGCTGGCTTTGAAGATGGAGGAGGAAGGCCACTAGTTAAGGAATGTGGTGATCTCTAGAAACTGGAAAAGGTGAGGAAGCAGATTCATCCCAAGAGTCCACATGGAAAGAATTCAGCCTTTTTAATACAGTAAAACCTTGGTTTGTGAGCAGAACTTGTTCCAGAAACATGCTTGTAAGACAAAGCACTTGTATATCAATGTGAATTTCCCATAAGAGATAATGGAAACTCAGATGATTCATTCCACAATTCAAAAATATTCATATAAAAATGATGACAATACTATAATAATAATATAGAATAACAAAGAAAATACAAAATATAAAGAAAAACAAATTAACCTGCACTTATCTTTGAAAACCTTGTGGCTGGTGTGAGGGAGACAAGAGAGAGGAGGGTTATTGTGTAGGACCATTTTCTTTTTTTTTCTTTTTTTTTTTTTTAGGACCATTTTCATTATCACTAACAGAATCACTGCTATTTATTGGCTCAGTGGAATCTTTTTTTTTTTTTCATGCAACTTTAACCAAGAACCTATCCAAAGACACTTAACTTTTGCTTCCTTTGGAGGATTTCATGCAAATGTGACATTGCATTGGTGATCACTTACAATCTGGCAAGCCAGAGAGAGAGAGAGAGAGAGAGAGAGAGAGAGAGAGAGGGGAACCATCAGTTCATTTGTGATCAGGTGACATCTGGCATCACGTACTACTCATATTGCAAGATGTGGCTCATTTATCAGGTTAAAATTTATTAGAAATGTTTTCTCATCTTGAGGACACTTGAAGAACAAGTTACTTGCAATCCAGGGTTTTACTGTACCTTGATTTTTTCTCCATGAGGCATGCATTGCATTTCCAACATACTGAACTGTAGGATAATAAATTTATGTTGCTTTAAGTCAGTAATTTGCTGCAGCATCGATTAGAAATTAGTAGAGCTTCCCAGTGATTCTATGTCTTGTGATTTTTTTTCTGTTCTACCAAGAAGCACAGTTAAGTACCATCGCTATACATGGCTACCGTGAAGATGCGAGCACATCAAGATGTCAGATTGTGTGACGCCATTGGTATTTGTCCAGCCAGCACTTCTGCCATTGATACACATCTGCTTTCTGGTCCCCTATCCTAAACAATCCAAGAAAAGATTTGGTCTCATTTTCCAAATTTGGTTGAAATTTACTTCTACATGTTTTCTGTGAGATATTTGAATTCTTAGGTTATTTTTCTCACACTGTAGAAAAAATGTTCTGCCTCCTACTCGTAGAAGAAGAAGACGACATATTTTGAAATCAAGGGAGTTCTTCCCTTAACTCTGTAGTCATTCAAGGGCAAGGTTACCCGGAAGAGAAATTGCCCTTACCTTGTACTATGTGTCTGTGCTGACTGTTTCAGATGCTGTCGAGGATTTCTAAATCATCAACTTTCTTCCCATCCCTCTGTTAATCTTGTCCCAATAGTTTAGTGAACTAAATTAATCTCTTAGCTCAGTTCTCACCCCAACATAACAAGATGTTTGGTACTGAAGATACATTGTCATTGCCCCTTACTCTTCATGTATAGGTCTGTCTTTACCCAATTTCCTGAACTCTGAGCTACACAGCAGGTGAGTGATCAATGACCACCACCTTGTCCTCTAACCAAGCATTTCCTGACCTACATGTTTTCAACTTCTGAAACTCAAGGCTCTTTCAAAGGAGTAAAGAGACTATGACCCTGAGAAATGCACACAGAGACCCTCACCCAAGAGCAAACCCAAGGTTTCTCCCTTATACATAGTGAATGTTAGCTACTACATGATGATTTTATTCAATTCAATCCAACAAGCATTAATTGAGACCTTACTCTGGGCAAAGAATAGTAATTAAGTCACACATGGCATTAGGGAAACTGCTGACATTTGTGTTGATGATAGATACTAAAGAATTAACAAAATTAGAAGGGAAAACCTAAAAAAAATTGCTGTGGTGATATAAGAGTAATACTAATTACAGTAATTTATGGGAACTGCTTATCACTAATGCCTAATTACTATGCAGCAAAATCATGAGGATGCATGCCATTAAATGTGTGTATGAGGGACTTTGGTGTGTGTTGTGTTAGATTAGATTAGAACAATGAAATATAAACATGCATGCTCAGTCCTCATAATGTGTTACTATGCAGTAATTTGTCATCTGTTCACAATTTTTAAAAAGTTAGAGAGAAATGCTTAGCCTATGAATAATATAACTTGGTTCTTTTATACCAGGGAAGCTATAAATTGATTAGTGCACTTGATTTTCTAAATGAGTTCCCTATTGTTGCCATCAAGAATTGTAGTGTGTTTTTTTTTTTCCTCCCAGGCTTTCTTATAAATAATTTTTCTTTTCCAGCATTTGATTCTAGAATAAATGCAACTCTGAGAAGTTTGTTATCTTGATAATCTGCAGAAAGAATGAGATAGATAGAATGAGTCTGATCAAGTCTGTGTGGTCAAACCAATCCATCAAGCTGTTTGCAGATTACTTATCAATCACACAAGAGTACCAGGTCCCAATTACTTCAAGTTCAGTTAAATTGATGTTCACCATTGATGTTCTATCATCTCTCAATGCCTTTTCTCATTTAAAATCCATGCTATCCATTAATATGGGCTCACGGAGTTTGATTTTGCAGGTTGTGCCATGTACATAAGTTTCCCATATGTAGGAGCTGAAATCCAGCTAAAGCGCCACAGTCTAAAATCTGAGCCATGGTCCAGGGCGTTATCAAGATTTTCTAATCATACACAGGCAATGTATAGCTGGTAGTCACCCTGCTTTTAAACCACACTCGTGTCAATTTCACCATCATTTTCTGAACTCCTGAAACTCACCCACCTATGCATGAGCTTCCAGTCCAGACTCTGAATTTCCACTGTGTAGCACAGTGCCTGACACATGATAAATCTCTAATAATTTTTGACAGTCTTGTGACATCGAGGGCTGCCCTCTATTTCTAAACCCTTTTATGCCAGAAGTTTTCATTGAATTTTCAGGGTGGCCCATAAATGTCACGTTGTGCATGGTTCAACCATGTTAACAATAATGCCATCTTGCTCTGTTACTTTAACTTCCAGTCCACCACTTGCTCCATGATTACTGATGGTAACTTCACATCTATGTTAATGATCCTTAAAATGCCAACCTCACATACCCTCAACTTCCTGAACATCCTCAAGTTCATTTCATTTGGTTTACTTTACCTTGAGTCTTGCCATTATTTGAAATTTCTCCACCTCCAAGATCCAAAAGTCTGAATCTCCCTACTTTGACCATGCCTTTCATTTCTCCACTTCATCTGCTCACTGACTGTGTGGTATATGTTCTTTCCTCACCAGGTTACCTCTTTATCTCTATGACGCATGTGGCTCTTTTCCAAATTCATTTGCCTTCATACCAGGTTTTGGTCAGTTACTCCATTCACTGTTACAATACTCACTTGAATGTTCATATCATTTATTTATATTGCCTTAAATTATATCAAACCCCAAATAGATTGCACTACCCACATTCTGCACTCATACTTGCAGGCAGCCAAGCATTAGTGGCAACAATTCCACGGCCAGGTGTGTTGAGTCAACTTCCATCCATCTTCAGTTAGGTTTTTGGTTCTGCTGCTCAGAAAAACATTCACAACATTGTACCAAGAGGACATACCTAAAATTTGTGTCTCCATTTCTTTATCCATACAATGAGGATAATAATGTGTATAAATATAACATATAATCAAATAATATAAATTAGCTAGCCAGTGTTTTCTACCTGTTAGCATGTCAGGGTGTTAATAAGCATTTGTTAATAGAAATTAACCCCAAATAAACCTAACAATTATAGATGCTTCCTGACAAGTAGGCTTTTGACTCACCAAAATATTACTGCAGCACTCAGAAAATTTCTGTAATATTATGAATGGGTGGGCAGCAGACACATGGATTGAGACTTCAGAAGAGTTTAGAGAATCTACAAAAGTATAAAAAAGATAGACTACAATGACAAAGGGGTCTTATATTCTTCACTTTCTGCATTAGTTGTGCATTTCTATATTCCTTGCCATTAAATGAAGCTTTATGCCTAGTAGAAACTTTTCATTAATCACATTACCATGTTGTTGCAACAAATATGCATCTAGTATCTTCTCCCATCTCTCTCTCAAAATGGCATTCTATCTTCCCTTTTTACTCTCAATTTTTAAAGAAAGATAAGAAACTTTTTTTCAAGCCTAGAACTTTGGGTTGTTTTTATCTAAATTTCTTCTTTTACCAGAATGTCAGTGCCCTGCATCCTTATTTTTTTCTTCTCTGTTGGATCCTTTGTATGAGGCTACAGATTTTTCATCATTTAATATTTTAAACTTTATATGTATCATGAAATCCTCAACTGGTGATTATCAACCTGCACACAAGAGCTACTTTCTCTGTGAAGATATTTTTATTTCCAAATTGACAGTAATAATTCCATCCCTTGAAATAATATATCAATCCCTCTAAAACTTCAACCACAGATAACTACAAAACAAGATATAACATGAGATCTCTGGGGTGCCTGGATGGCTCAGTTGGTTAAGCATTCAACTCTGGCTTGGGTCATGATCTCCTTGTTCATGAGTTCCAGCCAGGTGTTGGGCGCTGTGCTGACAGCTCAGAGCCTGGAGCCTGCTCCGGATTCTGCCCCTCCCCCACTCAAGCTCGCGGGTGCGGGCGTGCACGTTTTCTCTCTCTCTCTCTCTCTCTCTCTCTCTCTCTCTCAAAAATAAATAAATATTAAGAAAAAAATTTAACATGAAATTTTCACAGTAGTTGAAGCTTCCTTGTAAAAGGATCTATGGTTATTGACTTTGATAATTGCAAGTAGTAGACGCCCAAGGAAATTGTTGTATCAATTAACTTTCAATCACACTTAACAACAACAAAAAAAGAGTAGGTGGTTTTGATTAGATAATGACAGCTACTCCAAAGGTTTTCCATTTCCCCCTACTGAGCTGAGCCACTGTTTTGGGTCCTGAGAAAAAGCAAAGACAAACCCAAGTGTTTATGTCCATCTGCAGGAAAAACCTGTTTCTCTTTCCATTCCTCTCCACTGCCAATACTTCACTCTGACATAAGATGTGTGCAGTCATAATGTGGGAACTTTTCTGTACATATGTTTTATTTCAATTACAATCTCATCAAAGTATAAAAGTACCAAAGCATCAAAGTATAAATCAAAAGCCAAAATTTAGAGCATGAATTATCAAGATTTAAGATGTTACCCCAGCTCTATTTAGAGGCAAATGCACAGCTGTAAATGCTTTTATTTTTAAGGAAGAAGTAAATTAAGTATGTCACATGAGCAGTTCTGAGAAGAATACCAAAGAATTTAGTAAAAAGAGAAGGAATTTATCAAATATTGGCATACAAGTAAATGCATTAGGAAACTACAAACAGTATAGCCAAAATATTTATCTCAGACTTGTTTCCTTAAAAAAAACCCAAAACACAGATAAACCACTCTCTGGCCTAATGAAGATAAAAGAGTGCAAACACAAAAACAATAACAATAAAAAATTAAAAATTAGGGATAATTTTAATTTTTTTATGTTTATTCATTTTTTGAGACAGAGAGAGAAAGAGAGAGAGAAGGAGGTAGTGTGAGTGGGGGAGGAACAGACAGACACACAGAATCTGAAGCAGGATCTCAGCACAGAGCCCTACGTGGAGCTTGAACTCATGAACCACAAGATCATGACCTGAGCTGAAGTCAAATGCTTAACTGACTGAGCCACGCAGGTGCCCCAGGAATGATTTTAAAAGATAAGGTGACTATTTTAAATCACACACAAAATACATGTGTATTTACTAGAGAAGTACTTAGAATGGTGGAAACATGGCAGCAATTTAAATTTCACTAGGAGGGAACTGACCATTTAATATTGGTATTTTTATGTAATAGATTTTATTCAATGTTATGCAACTATTCAACAGAGTTACACAGATACAGTTTTACTTGTTCACAGGATTTATATAAATGTTATGTAACAAAATGTTAGCTTTTTATCTCTGGGTAGTGGTATTACCTCTTAGTGAAATTATGGAAATTATTAAAAGAAATAACATGTTCATTTTTTATATTCAACAATTTCATTCCAACACTTTCTATGTGTCAGACACAATGCCAGGTAGTTAAAGAAAAAAGAAAAACCAATGCTTTCACTTTCTGATTATCTACTTTTTGAATTAAACATTAATCACAGCACCACATAAATGAAGTACAATGAGTATAAAAGGTATATGCAGTGTAGTTTGGGAACATGTAACAAGTACCTAACAATTTGGCACGTAATAAATGCTCAATCCAGGTGTGTTGGTCTTTCTTCCTCTTTCTGATACCAACTTACTTCTCTTTTTAGGGATTATATTACTTCTCAAAGGAATCCAGAATAGACTCATCACAATTTCCTAAAGTAATTACAAAAAAATAATAAAATCAAGGAATAATAAAACCAGTTTCAACTCAGGACATTGGGGAAATCAGGCCCATTGTGTGCTAACGACATCCAATCTCTAAATCCCAACCATGTAGGCTTGCTAAAATTCACAGCTCAGGAGAATGAGTAATGAGATACCTGCCCCTGGTACCTCATTATCAGTCAAAAATAGGTTCAGGCACCAGGCTAATGAAAATGCAAGTATGGCTTACAAATCCAAGTGAAAGACTGGTTTAGGCTGTTCCTGACCATTCACAGGCCTCTAATGCACTTGTGCCAATATCACTACAAAGGTATAGGTGGTCCCATTGGTCACAGGTAGGACCACTGAGAAGAGTGTATATATGCACCATATCACTCTTCATGATACTTCATAATGCCCTTCACAATACTTACCATTATGTGTAATGACATATGCCTTAGGTGTGCTCCTGTGATTATTTGATTATGCTTTACTCACTTTGTTTTAACTTTCTCCAGAGCATTTTTCACAACTGACTTTTTTTCTTATTTCCTCCACAGCTGAGTGGAAGAAAGAACAGGGAGACAAGATGGCGGCTTCTAGCAAGGAACTCTGTTACTTCTTTGTGAAATCCTGGGGAAAAAAAATGATCCCAAGAGTAGAAAGGTTATACAGGTACTTTAGATTGTGGGTTCTGGAAGACCTAAAGGGTGACATTTAAGCTAAATGGCCATTAGAAGCACCCATACATCCATAGGGAAAGTCAGTTCTTAGCAGTGGAATTAGATCATGGAAAGGCCTGATAGCGGTGAATGGGCTTGACTTCTTGTAGGAACTTAAGAAGCACTATAGAATGGGAGTTCAGAGGGTGAAGGGAAAATTGATACTGAGGAAGTTCAAAGAAATAGGTAGTACAGAGATCTTGTAGGGTTTTCTAAAGCTGGGAAAGAAATTTATCGTTTGCTTTGTACCAAATATAATGAGAAGCCCTACACTATTTTTCATCAAGGGAATTATGTGGTCTTATTTATATATTTTTTTAATTTTTTAATGTTTATTTTTGAGAGAGACAGAGCACAAAGAAGGGGCAGAGAGAGAGGGGTACAGAGGATCTGAAGTGGGCTCCATGCTGACAGCAGAGAGACCAATGCAAGGCTCAACCTTCCGAGCGGTAAGATCATAACCTCAGCCGAAGTCAGACGCTTAACTGACAGAGCCACCCAGGCAGCCCAAGTCGTATTTATATTTTTAAGAATTACTTTTACTGCTGTACAAAGAATGATTCATGGAAGGGTCCAAGTAGAACTGAGAAAAACAATCAGGAGGTTTTTGTATTTGTCAAGGACAGAGGAAATGGGTTTGGGCCAGCTAGGGTGGTGGTAGCAGAAATGGAAAAAGAAGATGGTTTGAGATATGTTTTATAGGACGAGTGAGCAGTATGTACTGATGACTTGGAGATGAAGGATGTAGACAGATAAATAAAAAATAACACCTAGATTTTGGTCACTGAATACGAATGCTACTGGAGCTTTTTACAGAAAGGTGGAAAAGGAAGGAAAGAAGGAGCTGCTTTGGACGGACAAACCATGAGTTCACTTTTAGTTTGAAATGCCTGGCAGAAAGTCAAGTGATGACATCAAAACATGTGGTGATTTGAAATCTATGGAAATATGATTGCAGTCAGGGCTCAAGGGCCCAGGAAATATTTTGCCTTTTTGAAAAAAATTTCACACATTTTTGCTCTCATCTATTATATTTGTGTTTTATTGCTTAATCCCAGAGAACAGATGTATCTTCTGTCTTACTTTCATGATCTAGGGAGATGCTTTATTTTAGCCCCTTAATAGAAACATGGGATCATAATCCCCAGTCACTGCACATGATGAACCTTAAAAACCTATTCCTGACTAATAAGGTTCTCAATGACAAAATACCTAAATTGTGACAACCAGTGATATGTATACATATATATACATATATATGTATATATATATATATACACTTCCTTTTTTAAATGGCACAAAGTGCTCATTCATGGTGACAATGACTCTGACTCACTGGGAATAATTGCTTTAAATATAGGAACATGGCTATTTTAGTTCAACACTTAAAATAAAAAGATGCTAGGAACTTATGTTTGTAGCTGGCCTCCATCTCCAGTTATCTGAATGATCATAGTCAAGTTATTATAACATTCCAGTTTCTTCTACCATAAAATGAGAGTCCCCAACAAGATAATCTTCAGGTCCCTTCCATTCACAAAATTAAATGTAAAAGAAATCCACAATTCTCCCAGCACCAGGCACCCTTAACTGCACCTCATAAATAATAATAATAATGTTTCGCAGAGTGTATGGCATGAAGTAAGGATTGTTTGCAAAATGCAATTTAAACAGATCGCGTTTTATGGCTTGCCATTTACCGTAGTAGTAAATAGCAAATAGGCAGTAGTGCCTATGTGTATTTGCTGATCTGTCAGACATTGGAAATAAGGCCAGTGCGTTATCCCCTTATGAACCAGAGCACGCACTCATTCTCTGGGAGAGGCATTAAGTTTTTATTGAAAACGACAAACCACTGCAGCTGGGGTGAGCCACAGAGGGGGCTCCTCCATTACCATTTAACATATGCATACACGTTTTTCAGAGTGAGTGCCAGGGTTTTCTTAGCCTTGTTCTGCCATGTGTTGGAGTCAGCATTCCCATCTATTTCAAAGATTTTAAAGACTACCATTTTCTCATCACATTTTATCTCCCCATGTTGGGCTTCACCAGCTCTAATTATGTGACTTCCTTTCCTTCTGATTCTTTTGGCTCAACGTCTCCAATATGATTTGGTTCCACAGCTTCTTCGACATTCTTTCCAGGCCCCAGGTGGCTATTCCTTCACAGCTAAAATCTGCTAATGCTCTTAAGATAATGTCCTTCACCGTTGGAAATAGAAAAAGAAGAGCAATAATCACTGATTCTCAGTATGAAATCTCTAAACATTGTATGCCTTCTTTCTTTTAAATGCCTTATATCCTTTTTTGTTGTTTAAATGAAGTAAAAAGCACCTGGGTGTTATAGCATTAGCTCTCTTACGCACGCTTGAAATAATCAAAATTTGATGTGATTTATGCAGTTATGGAACTATGAGTTGGGATTGTATCCACAGTATCTTCATCTATTAAATTCATATAATGAACTTACGATTGATACAGTACATTTTCACTCAGTTGCTGAATTACACATTGCCTGAAAATGAGAAACAATTCTCTGAGTTACATTATATAAATTGCAGAAAAATTTATTCATTCTCTTCATACAGATAAGAAATGAACAGGATTTAAGGACTAAGTCTGACCTGGTATAGAGTTTTTACAATTTAGGGGCAGCTGATCAGATGATGGAATTGTTTGCTGATATTTTAATCTGCACCTTAGGAGCACCATGTACAATTCAAAGGATACAACTGGTTAATTTTGTTCAATAAATCCCCAGCACTGTGTAGAATTTAATGTAGAGTTCAACCAAATTTTCATATACCATATATAGAATGGAGCATGTGGCGTTTAGGTTCAGGGGAACCGATAAAGCATTCTGGTTGGTAGATGGTTCTGTTTGTATTTGAGTGAAAATGCTAAGACACTTTCTCTTCATATGTGCATGTACTTGTAGATTAGTACAGGTGTAAAACTCTCCCAAGGTCACATATACACCTTGAAGTTTACTCTGCTGTCTAGTACCATTTTACAAGATGAAATTGCATAACTTACTGTCTTACAATAAAACAGCAGTTGAAGGATGGGAAAAGTGCCATTTACTAGAAACTAATTCTTCTAAGCCCAAATATTCCTGAATATTCTTCTTCTTTTCCCCCAATATTATTAACATGTCAGAGTAAGCATAGTTAACATGTAATTTAGAGCAAAGATTAAATCACAATCATGCTTCGTGACAACAAGATAAACAAGAGAAGATAGGAAGCCTCCTTCCTTTCTTCTATTTATCAACCCACTGATTCCAGTCCACTTGAGAAGTTCCACTCAAGGCCTGTGGTCTCTGCCACTCCAGTCCAAGGGTCACCCCTTCTGCTCCTTTATCATACGTCAAGCACAAGGTTATACTTCCACTGTGACTTTCACAATAATGGAAAGTGAGGCATTGATTGTCTTCTTGAATAGCACTGACATTGATGCTTATGTAGAGAAGGTGCTATATTTTAATATACGGTGCATTCTTGAAATGGTGCTTAATTAATAGTTGAGTGTCTAAAAGAAAACAAATAACCTTGAAGGTTTTAAATTAAGGTTCCATTTTCAGAAAACTAAAACTTTTTACAAATTCCTTATTGAAAACATATAGGCTTCTTGAGTTTGTTGCTATTGTTTTCCTTTAGGTTATCCAATCTCTACAACTTCTTCAAATGTTAACAACTTCAATTTCCATTTGCTATAAATCATACAAACTAATTTTATGTATATTTGGAAAGCTAACTTTTTTAGCTAAATTGAAGTGATACTGAGTATAAAGAGAAATCAGTTCTAATATCTGGAAGAAGATATTAAGACTGAAAATATTGCAAGGGGTTACACGTGGATTAAGTCTGGAATTTGTGAGGCTGTGGTTTTGTTTTGTTTTTTGCATAGTCCACAGATAACAAAATGTAATCAGAGGAAAGAGAATGGCAATCTTCTCCAAACAAAAGATTCTCTGGTGACCTATAATCCTATCAATAGGTAGGCAGAACTATGGACTTCCCTTTGCATTTAGATCACTAGAATGATGTTTTGATACAAGTTCTTGTGACTGATCAAGTCACCTGAGGTCTTGAAACCTCAGTTTCATAAAACTGGAAATAATAAATCATTGTTGGGACACAGTGTTCCATGGGTCTTTCTTATTTCTACATGTCTTGTGAATCAAGGTCCTGACAGCATTTTGTTCAAAACTATCTTTTCAAAAATGTCTGCAGAGCAAACAACCTTGGAAGATAGAGACAGAGCCAGGGTAGAAGCACTACCTTTTGCTTTTTAGAATAATAACCATAATGTCTCCCTCCAGGGCAAGAATTTGGAAGGTTTGCTTCTAGCTGCTTTCAAGGACTGAGCTTTCCTCAACTTGGGATTCCTGGCTATTAATATAACCCAAGAGTCACTTGGCCCTCATTGCATTGCCCTGTAAGAATCTGGGCTTATAGAACTGGTATAAACACTGACACTGGCTTTTGCTGTTTCTGTAATAAGCAGCTCATTGTCTCTGATTCAAGAGTCTGTATCTTCTACCTGTACTCATTAATCTGTGTCATGCCAACTCGTTAGTTGGCAAATGGAATAAAATCTCAGGCCCTTCACACTTCCTGGCCTATATTTCATACAGTTATTGTGGGAATCAAATTATACAATGCATTTTTTTTTATTTTCTTAAGCTTATTTATTTATTTTGAGAGAGAGAGAAAGCAGGGTAGGACCGAGAGAGAGAAGGGAGAGAGAGATTCCCAAACAGGCTCCACACCATTAGCACAGAGCCCCATGTAGGGCTCGAACCCATGAATGATGAGATCATGACCTGAGCCAAAATCAAGGGTAAGATGCATAACTGACTGAGCCACCCAGGCACCCCCTACAATGCATTTATAAACCTTAGGTCTATGTTTGGGAGAGAAGCATTCAAAATGTTTAGCTATAATATTATTAATTATTACTCAAACCACAGTTTAATAACTTCCTCTATATAGGTATCATTAAGCCTCACCTTTCAAAACTGGATTCAATTACAGATTTCTAGAATTTCATATCATTTAGCCTTTTATTTTCTTTCATAATTGAATTAAATTTAATGAACATTCAAATGGATTAAAAGTTTCACTTTTAATGTGCTTAATATTTCCATCTTTTTAGCACTTTTAATTTTCTACTCATTTCGAAAGACATTATGACATTAAATAGTCAAATAATTTGCACAAACACTGTTATACAAAGATATTAATAATGCCAAAATCAAACAGTTGGCAGACATCCCAAGCCTGAGAAAGTGGCAAATATTTGCTAACTGATGTATGAAAGCAGATTCATTATGAGAAGGTTAGTTGAGGGGTGGGATTGATTATTTTAAGACTATGTACACCTGTTGATGGATATAAACATAAAACTCAAAATTTGTACATCCACTCACTTCTTTTCCAGCTATGAATCAATGTCTCTCATCTTATAAACTTTTCCTATGTCTACCTGTGATCAAACTACCAAGCGGGAAAGTGAAAGCAGTCAAGCTAGTATTAACATTAAAAAAAATGACCAATTAATATTAAAAATAAAGATTTATTAATAACATCAATTTTTTGAAGTTTGGGTTTGTAGCATATAAATAAAATATTTTTTCAGTTTAAACTATATATAGATGTTGCACAGATAAGGAAAATGCACATTCAAATATTCCTGTGGTATCTAAAGCATCAACACAGATAAAAGTATGTTGAGTGTATCTGAGGATGTATTTGAGAAACATGTATGTGTACATGAAAGATGTATTTGTGAAAATGAGGGAATTTTGTTACAGTAAAGATTGCCCACACATACACTAACAAAAACAAAATAAATTTAGAGCACTTTTCATATATTAATTTACTGGGCAATCTATATATGGATCCCAAATATAAAGTCAGCCAAGTACCAATGAAGAACCAGAAACTATATTCCAGAGTCTTTTTTATTGCTTAAAGTTAACAATATATGTTTTAAAAAATAATTGGAAAGGCACACATGGGATTTAAAACAAAAGAACAAGAAGCTTAGGTATATAGATATATGCTATCCTTAAAGCAAAATGAACTCACGATTTAGAGTACTAAAATATTAGAAAAATTGTTGTAGTGTACCTCTAAATATTTAAAATGTTTCCCTCTGTTTTAAAATGCAGATTTTATTATTCAGGTATGGCGGGCCGACAGATCAGGGGATGACTGCTATTGAAAAGGTAGTTGGTTAGACTCACAGATCCCAAGAGGAGGGGATGTGATACTCCATGATGGAGCCACAGAGAAGTGACAGTAGCAGTCAAGAGGGAGAGGAAGCAAGGAAAAATGTAGGACTGTGTTGTAGTTTCTGGGAAGAAACAGCAAAGCAGACTAAGAATTGGCTAGTTGGAATAATTTCAGTGGGCTCTGGGGCACAGGGGCTGTCCCTAGTTGTCTGGTATATGGCCCTGTGCTGATTAGGGGAGGAGAAAACTGGTCTTGAGTGTGAGAGCCTGATAGAAGAGGTGGATGGTGTGTGTGCTGTGGAGTGGATGGTACCCACATGAGAGAGAGCCTTGCCGGCAAGTCCTTTTCCATCTCTTGGAATTGGTTAGACCTGGAAGGGGCAGTCCTCTCAAGGTTAACAAGGCCCCCAAGATACCAAAACATCAGAAACATATGGTTAATACATCCTACCTTTCAGGAAAAATATGAGGCTTTATGAATCATTATTTATGAATACATTATGAATATGTTGCTAATAATTACAGTTACATAGCATTATGGCCTTGTATTAGTCAGGGTTCCACCAGACAAACAAAAGAAATAGGAGACGGATTGATCTATCTATCATCTATGTATGTATGCATGTATGTATGTATGTATGTATGTATCTATCTATCTGTCCTTCTATCTATCACAGATTGATAGAGATTGCAAGGAACTGCTTTATGCATATAGCAGCTGGCTAGACAAGTGAGAAATCCATAGGGCAGGCTATCAGAAAGGCCCAGTTGCACACTGACCAGCAGGAGCTATCACTATAATCCACAAGCAGAATTTCTTCTTCCTCAGAGAAACCTCAGTTCCCTTCTTAGGTGCTTCAACTGATTAGATCATGCCCACCCAGATTATCTCGAATAATATACTTTTTAAAAAATGTTTTTAATGTTTATTTATATTTGAGAGAGAGAGAGAGAGAGAGAGGCAGACAGACAGAGGGTGAGTGGGGGAGGGGCAGAGAGAGAGGGAGACACAGAACCCGAAGCAGGCTTCAGGCTCTGAGCTGTCAGCACAGTGACATCATGACCTGAGCCGAAGTCAAATGATTAACCGACTGGGCCACCCAGGGACCCCTCCAGGATAATATTCCTTAAATAAACTCAACTGACTGTATATGTTAACCACATCTACAAAATACTTTCAAATCAACACCTAGATTAGTGTTTGATGGATTAATTGGGCACTGTAACCTTTACATTATCATATTAAACTAACCATCATAGGCCTCATCATCTGGAAAAGATTTTGGGGCAGGGGGTGTCATTTTGTGTGTGTTGTTATCCAAACAAGTGGAGGAGGAAGAAGTGAGAATAATTGAATAAAGATACAATGAAGTTGATTGGAGTAATTTTCTGTAACAAGAACTCTGCAGAATTATTTTCCTGAATAATTTCTGAACCCAGTTACTGAGCTGAATTTAAAGAACAATAAATCTTCTCTACAAAAAGAAAAGTCACCAATTAAGAAATAAACTTTTACAATATGTTATCTTTCCTCAAATTAATACCAAGCAGGTAATCAATAAGTATTGAATGAATAAATGAAAAATTATAAGCAGTCTATATAATATTTGATAGATGTTTGTATTCTCTTTTCAACCCTCTATGTTTATGGATTTTGTTTTTTTCATTGAAGGAAATCCTTTTGTTAATTAGAAAGAAATGTTTTATTACAGTTAAATGGTATTAATATAGGTATTCTTCAGTATCCAAGTAAAAGCATCACAAAACAAATAAAATGAATAATGAAAGCAGAGTGTCTTATTGGAGATTATCAAATTAAAGGTTTATTTCACATCCACAAAAAAATTCCCTAACAACTGATATGAACATTTTCAATGAAAAAATTTTTAAATGAAGGAATTTTACATCCTTAATATTTGAAGATCTCCAAGCTTTTAGCTATATGTACTTACATACAAATACACTTCCTGTTGTGTATGTTGTTCACACAAAAGGAAAATGTAGAATGCTTTATTCAAAGTTACATAAAATTCTCTCATGACAGCTAGGTATCAACTGCTCCTTACTGAAGTAGGTAATTAGGTTACTATTATACTCCTTGCATTACTTGAGTTTTCAAAGTGAGAGAGACGTACAGACTAAGAGGAGGGAAGGTAACTAAAATATATACAATAAAACCTTGGATTGCGAGTAACTTGTTCTGTGAGTGTTCCACAAGACAAGCAAACATTTCTAATAAATTTTAACTTGATAAACAAGTGATGTTTTGCAATATGAGTAGTGCATGAGGCCAAATGTCACCTCATCATAACTGAACCAATGGTTCTCGAAATTTGCTTTGATAGACAAGTTCTTTGGATTACAAGCATGTTTCTGGAATGAATTTATGATTGCAAACCAAGGTTTTACTGTAGTGGACAATGTGGTGGTTAAGGGTGCCAACTTCCCTCAACAGTTGGAAAATCTGCATATAATTACTGACTCTCCCAAAACTTAACTACTAATAACTTACTATTGACCTAAAGCCTTACCTATGACATAAACAGTCAATTAACACATATTTTGTATATGTATTATATACTGTAATCTTACAATGAAGTAAGCTAGAGAATAAATGTTATTAAGAAAATCATAAGGAAAAGAAAAAAAACACTTATAGGACTGTACTGTAAAAAAATCCCCATATAAGTGTAGAAATTATCAAAATGTTGCATTAAACTTTATTTCAAAGAATGTATGTATATCTTCTACACTAGAGTTATAACAATAAACTCTAGAGTCCAACAATAGAGTTATAAAGTATCCATATTCATCTTTGAAAACTTATCTTTTTTTTTAAATTTTTTTTAATGTTTTATTTATTTTTGAGACAGAGAGAGACAGAGCATGAATGGGGGAGGGGCAGAGAGAGAGGGAGACACAGAATCGGAAGCAGGCACCAGGCTCTGAGCCATCAGCCCAGAGCCCGATGCGGGGCTCGAACTCACGGACCGCGAGATCGTGACCTGAGCTGAAGTCGGACGTTTAACCGACTGAGCCACCCAGGCGCCCCTGAAAACTTATCTTAAACAATGACAACTCAAAAGTCGGTTGGAGTTTCAAAACCATACAGGAAATATACAGTAGGAAAATTCAGCCCATTAAGATTAAGAAAGGCTGAAGACTTCCTTAAATATACATAAATTCATGCTTACTGACCTCTCTACAAGACTAGTCTTTATGTAACAGTGTTCACCTTTAGAGTCCCTTATCAATAATATCTAATTAATAAGAATAGACAAATCCTGCTGTGTCATCCAATGTTCTCAAGTCACTTTTCTATGGTTTGGAGCCTAATTAGATCCATATGTACTTGTTTCTCCTCTATAACAAGTTAGCAACAATTATACAAACCATATAAAGTTTTAGGGAGGATATCATCTGAACAATTTTAAATCCCATGAAATTCTTGGGGTTTAAGATTTGTTTCCTAACACTACCTGAACACTCTGTTCTTCTCCCCAAGTTTTCATAACTAAGTGCTTTTACCTTGACAGATGATTGTCTAAACTTCTTATTTGACTTATGTAAAGGGGAAGATAGAGAAGGCATAGCTCACGCAGAGATTTTAATCTACGACAAATAAAAAAATGTAATCAGATGGCTTTTTTAAAATTTTTGGTTAAAAAATATTCAATGCATATTACAGCTCCCACTTAATGATATGGCCCAAATATTAAATAAATAACCTTTTTGAGGGGAAAATAATTTACTTAGTTTATATTTATTGTTTTTTTTTTCTTTTGGAAGAGTCTGCTCATGTTTCCCTAGGCTTCTTTTTTGTTTGTTTGTTTTGAATTTTATTCAATATCTCTCTAAGCTTCTGTTTTCTCAGTCAATGATCTGATACAATAAGTAGATTAGAGCCAGAAAATGTCTTTCCCACAGAGATAGGAAAACTGTCTAACAGAATATTAACAAATCCTAGTTCCCAGTATAGCTGCCTTACTCATTGCTCTAAATTAATGACTTCGAAAAAGGGAAAGAAATTATAAGTGGGAGGACAGACAGGGATTTCAATATGCCCTTTCCCGTGTCTGTGATTACTAATAGAACCATTGCCTTTCCCCCAAATCTTTGGATAATATTTGTGATGTGATATGTATTCAAAATGGCCAAAAGGATTGTAGGCAAAATAAAATAAAATAAAATAAAATAAAATAAAATAAAAGCTTGTAGTGATCAAGTAAAAAGAAGATGAGAAAAATAATCAATATAAAAAATCAACAAAGAAATCATTATCAATGATGTCTTTGTTCCATGTTCTAAACATGGAAGATAAATATCTTTCTGCATCAGGGAACTTACAAGTCTTACTCTTCTCTTAGAAAAGTGTACCAATGACTAGGTAGTGAATGATTTGTTCTCTACACAGGCCTTCATTCCCAAAGAAATTAATAAAGGATCGCAGAACAATTTTGTTGTTTATTGTACCAAAATGTTACTTCTGGCCTCACTAGTAATTTTAGCTAGGAGGAACATTCTATGATACTTAGCATATTTATTCCAGCTCAGTAAAGAAAAATCTAAAGCCCATACTTTACATGGGATTCTCCAAGAACCATCCTTGCTCACTCATTCTTGCTCATGGGGCTTTATAATATTTGCATAATCCAGGAAAATTCCATGTCAGAGCACAACATGAAATTAGCAATGACCTCTAACTTGATTCCAGTATCAGTTCCTTGGCTCACTAACAGGAATTTAGTTGTTTTTTGGTTTTGTGTGAATGTGTTTTTGAGCTTTTGGGTTTTTGTTTTGTTTTATTTTGTTTTTTTGAGATAGGAATTTAGTTTTTAGGGAATATTTTACTCTGTTTTCTTATTGTGATTCATATTTCTCTCTCTCTCTAAGGATTTCAAAAACTCAGTCAAGTTTTTCTTTTTGGTAAAGCTGCCCTGGTTGCTGAAGTGGAAACCAAAGAAGTATTCTACAATGTATAAATTGAAAAGAGTTATTTTGTTTTGTCAGACAAAATTAGGTATTAATCCAAGCTCTGCCAAATGTTATCTGTGGTATCCTAGAAAAGTCATTATATCTAGAAGACTTTATTTTTTCATGAGTGAAATGGAATAATAATAATTAGCTTACAATGATTTTGAGAATTAAAAGAGATGGTGGAATCATAGTACTAATCATAATAAGTACTGGTCATAATAAGTACTCATAAAAAATTGAGGCTGTTTTTATTGTTGTCAGTGGTTGTGTTTCTGTGATAAGAATTAGCTTTTGTTTTTCAAGAGATGACAATTAACTTATAAATATAGCATGAACAATAAAAAAAGATAATATTAATTTAATCAGAATTATTTTCTCACACTGTATATTTAAATAAAATCAAATAGAGGGAGAATATGGTGATCCAGCAATGGTCATAGATGGAATGAAGGATCAGAATGAACTTTGAAGGGCAAATGGTCCAGTTATTTGGCCAACCAGATGAGACTATAGGAAACAAAGCTTGAACAAAGGCTTTTAAGGTAGAATTGAGAAATCATAAAAGAATTTCAATCTTTTTAAAGATAAATAAAACTTGTGGATAACTTGAATGTCATGCCATTGAGTGAGGACTTGACTCTGACATAATGGGTAGTCACTTGAGAATACACATCTATGTATTCTTTTTCCATGAAAGCAGTAGCATGGGATTGACATTTTAGAAAGATAATTATAAAGCCATGTGTAGAAGGAAATAAAAGTGAGAGGGAATGGGGATGGAAAGAATGATGTGAGTCAAGGACTATTTGGAAGAGAATAGAAGCTATGGGAATACAAAAAAAATAAAAAAAGAATTGGATGCACAAGATATTTCAAAGGATGGATCAGCATAAATTAATGGACTAAATATCTAAAATAATCTAAATATCTAAAATTAAAGAACTGAATGTTTCCATTGAGGCTTCTTCTTTTATATTCCATTCACACAGCTCTTACTTCTAACCCTCGCTTGACCAGTCTCTTTGGAGAAGACAAAGAATAATAAACAACCTCATTATTTATGTCTCAAGTCTATATTCATATCCTTGGCTCTCAAAATATAAAGGCCAGATTTATAAATCAAGTGAGAGAGAAAATACAGTGTAGCATGGGCATAAGTTCTTTTCAACTTGAGTTGAATCAGTGATAAGATGTAGTGGCTCTGTCATAAGCACTTATAAAAACAGAAGGATCTAAGGTGAGAATAGTTCCCTGATCAACCACCATGCCTAGGACAACAGACCCAATGGCCTTCTAATCATATAAAACAACTAATGCATTTAATATAAGTTTTCCCAGAAAAGGGCTTGAAACATGTGATCCTGTTTCTAAGACAGAGTACCAACGAACTTATTTAAAATTTTGATAAATTTCCATTTATAATTTTGATTAAAAAGACATTTTGTTAGCAGGAAAACCATCTACAAGTAAAGTTTCACATGAAATCTTCATTAAAACAAGCAAAGCTGTTCTAGTGAAATCAGGAGGCTGGTCTCAAAGTTCTGACAGTACTTTCCTCCCCCCACAAAACGTCACTGCAGGAATAGACATACTGTAAAACCCCAAATTCTTTGCAGAACACAGTTTGAAAACCACTGCCTCAATGTATTTGAGGTATTGTTATTGAACCAATATTTATAACAGGGTTGAAAATGAGGTTCTAAAATGGAATCATTCTCTCTATAAAATCAATTTTTAGGGTTAAAATATGATCTTGGACTCATCTTATGTGTACCTATCTGAGCTCACTAGGCTAATGCACAAAAAGACAAGTTTAAACATGAAAAAAAATCACTCACCCTCTTAATTTAATTGATTTAGGTGAAAATAGTTTACACTTTTAAATCTACATTTGGTTTGGTCTCTTATACATGAAGCATCCTATAAACTACCTACCATTCATTCACAGGATGACGGGCTGGCAAGTGTACCTCCCATATTCATGGCTTACTCTCGTAAGAGAGTACAGCAAGAAAGACAAATGAGGATGATGAGACAAAATGAATGAAAGTAACATTTCACATAAACATACTGTTTAAATAATTATTTTCAGTGCATAATCCTATATAATCTTTTTAGCACACTCAAGGAGTAAGCAACATTATTATTTCTATTTTATAGGCAAAGAAGCTGGAAACTAAAACTTAGAAAATAAAATTTATCCAAGGCCATATGAATATAAAGTGGCAAGGCCATGGCTCACTCAGAACTTCATTTTGAGTTCTGAAGAAAAAAGAAAAATAAGAAGGGAAGATGCAAACAAGAAAGACACCTACAGCATGATTCATGGAATAAAAGATCCTAAATGAGATTTCTTTAAAATTAAACTCTTCTGATCCATGAAAGACTATTAAGAGAATGCAAAGAGAGGCTTCTGGGTGGCTCAGTCAGTTAAACATCCCACTGCCACTCAGTTCATGATACCACATTTTGTGAGTTCAAGCCCCGCTTCGGGCTCTATGTTGTCAGCTCGGAGCCTGGAGCCTGCTTCTGATTCTGCGTCTCCTTCCCTCTCTGCCCCTCCCCTGCTCACTATCTCTCTCTCTCTCTCAAAATTAAATAAAGATTAAAAAACTTAAAAATAGAAAAAAGAAAGAAAAGTGACTGGCAGAAAACATTTGCCAAACATATATCAGCTTAAGGACTAAAGTATCCAAAATATACAAAGAATTCTTAAAACTCAACAACAGGAAAAGTAGCAACTCAATTTAAAAATAGGCAAAAGATCTGAACAGACACCTCACCAAAGAAGATATACAAAAGGCGAGTAAGCATATGACAATATCCTCAACATCATAAGTTATTAGGGAATTGCAAATTAAAACAATGAAATACCACTACACACTTATTAGAATGCTGAAATTCAAGGCAGTGACAACCTCAAATGTTGAGGACGATCTGGAACAATAGGAAGTCTCATTAACTGCAAAATAGTACTGCAAAATTAACTGCAAAATAGTACCGTCACTTTGAAGATAGCTTGGCAGTTTCTTGAAAAGTTAAGCATAGTGTTACCATAACATCCAGTAGTCAGACTCTTTCGTATTTACCTATACTAAGTGAAAATGTATGTCCACACAAAATCCTGCACGTGGATTTCATAGAAGCGTTATTCAAATTTGCCAAAACTTGAAATTACCCAAAACGTCCTTCAGTTGGTGAATGGATAAACAAACTGAATATAGTTGAGCCTTGAATAACACAGGTTTGAACTGTACAAGTCCACTTATATGGAGATTTTTTTAAAAAATAAATACACTACAGTACTATGACTGTATTGTCTCTTCCTTATGATTTTCTTAATAACATTTTCTTTTCTCTATATTACTATATCACATATTATAATACATCTAACATATAAAATTTGTGTTGACTGTTTACATTGTTGGTGAGGCTTCTGGTCAACAGTATGCTATTAGTAGTCAAGTTTTGGGGGAGTCAAAAATTACATATGGATTTTTGACTGTTGGGAAGTTTGGCTTTCCAACCCCCATATTGTTCAAGGATCAACTGTCCATTCATACAATGGGACATCATTCTGCAACAAAATGAAATGAGTTATCAAGCCATGAAAAGATATGAAGGAACAGCAAGTGTGTATTACTAAGTGAAAAAAGCCAATCTGAAAAGGCTATATTCTGCATGAATCCAACCACATAACATTTGGGGAAAGACAATAAAAAGATCAGTTGTTGCCAGTATTTCTGGAAGTGAGACAGGGAGGGATGAGTAGGTGAAGCATAGGGAATTTTACAACAGTGAAATTATTCTGTATGACACCATAATGATGTTATACATGGTGTTATACATTTTCATAACCCATAGAATGTACAATGCCAAGAGTGAACATTAATGTAAACTATGTGCTTTAGTTAATAAAAATTTTAAAAAGAGAGCAGGAAAGAATGAAGGGAGATAATAAGAAGGAAAAAAAGGAAAGTTGGAACAAAGCCAAGAAGGCAATGGCTAGAGGCATCATTGCTGACCACATACATTTCTGGGCATTAGCTCAGGGGCTGTCATTACCTTTGCTCAATTAACTGTTATTATGTAATACTTCTTTTCATATTTTCCCTTTCCTGTTCATAAATCTTTATACCAAGTAGTCTGCAAATTAATCTTAACCCACCTCTGAATCAATCCTTGTGTCAACAAATCAGATGATGAGACAGATTATTCTTTATTATAAAGACTTAATGATGTCCCACTTAATTAACCTATATTTTCCATAAATAATGATTTATCTATTGGCATCCTTAAAAAAAGTAATGTACAGACAGACTCAAGAGGCATATATATACATACAACATACACACACACACACACACACACACACACACACGCACACAAATGCATACACCTGACAAATACAAGCCTCTGCTTTTTACTACCAAACCCTGACTAAACCTGACAACAAAGTCACTAGAGAACTCTACCCAAGGAACATGAAAAGTATGAAACTCCTAAAATTTCAAAATATAGAAATTAAAAAGAGACAGATGACAAGTCAATAATCATGACATGATTATCATAAACATGCTGAAAAATAAATGGAAAATCTCAGTAGGGAAAGACATTCTTTGGAATTTACAAGTAAGCCACTAGCCCTTGGACTTAATTCTCAGTTTAAAGGGCCTCCAAATAATTGAATAAACAATAAATGGCTCAGGGAGAATTAAGGGAGAGGCACGATTTTACATAACCCATCCAGAGAATGGGGGGGGGGGGCGAGGAGGGAGTTAAGGATGAAAGTGAAAGGATTAATATTCAGCCTTATTTTTATTGCAAACATCGACAGGATGATAATGAATTCTGGGCCTGGCTCCTGAGATGCAGGTTACCTCCATCCAGGAGAAGGAGGCATGAATAATTAATAATCCACTTCAAAGTTCACAACCCCCATCTCCTCCCCAAGGTAGTCATCAAGAGAGGCAACAGCCAGCTAATGGGAGGATTGCTTAGTACATCTCATGCAAATTGAAGCTTCTGTGCCTCAAGGTTTGCTCTCCTATGCCAGCTCAGGAAGCAGCTGGTTCCCTGAACTCCAGGAGAGAACATTTAGCCCCTTTCAACCACAACCCAAACACCCAGTCTTACCTTCCTGAAAGGTTCAGAACATCGTAGGGGTCTGGCCATCAATCAGTGATTGTGTTTTTTCCTCAGCTTCACTGTAGCTGGAATGTTATTTTTGCTGAAGAACCAAATCTGTTACCCAGACTACAGATCTCAATATACACCCAACATACCCAGTTTGTCTGTTCAACTAAATCCAAGCAAGATAGTCATTGTTTTTTAGGGGGAAACATCTTAAAAGCCAGCTTTCTTCTTTAATAACTAAGCGAATATCAGGCTAAGTGCATTTGGTCATTTTTGATGTATCTTCGAAGTTCTTCTACCAAACCCAGTATCATAGTTTCAGACTTGGGTGTTCATAGAAGTTGTCTTAGAAAATGCATTAAAATGGAAGCTCAGTCAGAGAAATACAGATATCACATGTTTTCACTCATATGTAGAACTTGAGAAACTTAACAGAAGACCATGGGGGAAGGGAAGGAGGGAAAAATAGTTACAGTGAGGGAGGGAGGCAAACCATAAGAGACTCTTAAACACAGAAAACAAACTGAGGGTTGATGGGGGGTGGGGGAAAGGGGAAAATGGATGATTGGCATTGAGGAGGACACTTGTTGGGATGAGCACTGGGTGTTGTATGTAAGCAATGAATCATGGGAATGTACCTCCAAAACCAAGAGCACACTGTATACACAGTATGTTAGCCAACTTGACAATTAATTATATTAAAAATAAATAAATAAATGAATAAATAAATAAATGAATGAATAAATAAATAAATAAATAAATAAATAAATAACATTAAAAAAATGGATGCTTCTAGACCCCACCCCTGGAAGTTCTGATTAAGTAAGTCTTAGGTGGAGCGGAAGAATCTGTATTATTACTAAAAAGAACTTAAGTTATAGTGATACAGATATTGTCGAACTAGACCTTAAGAAACAGCAAGGAACACACAATTGGCACTTACACAATTAGTATCCATGGACTAAATTTTTTCAGTTTTGATTCTTTTTTTATCAAACCGCAACTGTGAATGTCATATGTAATAGATCTGAGGCACTGAATTGAAACCCATGCACAGCATAAATGAATTTGGCTTGTGGAAGCAAGCCAGTAAGCTAATATGTTGCACATCTCAAGATGGCTTTGTTTTGTCTGCTTATTATTTTTGAAGTGATCCTCACAAAATGGCTTCCCCTTCCCTCCCCCCCAAAAAAGGAAAAAATATCTTCCCTGGAAAATGGTCATTAAATGAATGAGAAATTAACATTGTTTGAAAATGTAGAGACGCATAACAGCATGATGGAAAAACAATCCAGAGCAATCACAATGAACTCATGGAAGCACCTCTATATGATTTTAGTATTGGTCAGTGATAAATAAGAAAATAAGGAAATCTGCACACGTGCACGCGCGCGCACACACACACACACACACACACACACGTGCATTCATATGCATTCATATTCAGTCACAAAAAAAACAAACACACACAAAACAGCCTAAGCTCCTCATCTACAAAATAAAATTATTGGACTAACTTCTCTGTGGCACAAATATCTATGACTTCATTTGCGAAAAACTTGGCTGAACTTTACTGCAGTGTCTGTGATAGTGTTATTCATTTTACCTTAATACTAAAGCACCGACTTTTTTTTTTAATCTCTGAGTTTTTTCTCTTTAATTGTTTTCTTTTCTGTTTGTGTTTCGAAGCTGCCCATCCATATTTAGAGAGGACTCATCCATGGTATATGTGAGTACATGTCTTATACACCTATATTAGTTATCTTTCTAAAAGTAAGCAACACTCAGAGAGGGTACCTTGTATGAGTTGAGTAAACACAGTATTTTAAAGTTTATTTTTATTTTATTTTGAAGAGTGATTCTAGAAGAGAAAAAATTAGAAAAATTTCCAGCACAATTTCCCTTATATCTTCTGTAGAAATCAATGGCAGCCCAACATGAGGTTTTTGCGAATTCCCACTGGCTTAGCAATTCTCTTAGACACCTCTGAATTCACTGTCCTATTGAAGTTTAGACTTACTGCTCATTTTGCCTTAGGAAGGTCATTTTATCTCGTTGCAGATCACTTCGGGCTTGGACTTGGCTGCTTTCCCTTGATTTCTACAAAGCAGCCCTTGCATGAGGCCTGTGTGAGCAGAGAGCAGACTTCACTAAATGGTTGGGGAAGGAGGGAGGTTTTGACCACAAGAATGCAACAAATGTTGAATTCCATGTTCTCCAAAGACTTTCACTCCTTCCCACCCATTTAGGCTCCGGTTTCTCGTCATGGTTTTGGGACCCTTTCCCATCGATCATCAAATCCTAAATAAAGATCCATCTTAAAAAGTAGTTGAAGGAACCTTAGAAATCACGTAGTCCTCAAGCCTCTGCTTCTTACCAAACCCCACGCATCTCCCTTGCTCTGTTTCTTTCCCCTTGACACACTGTCCTATAACTTCTTTAATTACCATCTCACTGATACTCAAGGCTTCAGAGGCTTTTTTGAGGACGGAGTCATTATCACATCTGGATCACCAGGGTCTGCCATCATATGTTAATAAAGTAGGCACTCAGTTAATGCCTTTTGAATAAATGTGTGACCTTCCAGGATATGACATACTCTGCTCATCCACGGGTGTGCACACCCCCACCCCCACCCCCTTTCATCACATACAAGTTTATAAAAACTGAGGCTCTGAGAAGAGAAATAACATACCTCAAAACCCCAGAACAAAATCCAGGTATCCTACCTACCCAGATTAATATTTTCCATAATGCTCTGCTACTCCAGCTGTTTACATGTAAATGTGTTCAATGAATTTCCTTATCCTAGCTCTGCTATAAAACATCTTCACAGCTTTTTCTCAACAAATTAGATTTAAGAGGAACAAGTTATAGAAAGAAATTTTCTGCTGATGGAAACATTTTCTACATCAACATCCTAGCATTTTCAACATGTGTAAATTCACTGTATTTACAATCTTAATTAATATTGAGAACTCCAACTAGGACCAATCCTTGGAATTGGTGCTAAACCAGAAGAGGAAAGAAATTAACATGTGGTAATGGCTATTTTGGCCTCAAAGGACAGTTTATCTCTAATGTTCAACCTAACACTCTGGGCCCAAAGCTTTTCTCTGCTTAAGGTAGGAAAAAAAAGTGCTTGTAGATGATATGTTTTATTTTCCTAATGAAAATCTATGAAGGAAATTTTTTAAACATTTCAAAATATCTCATTGCAAATCTGTTAACTTTTTGTAGGAGTTTTCTCTTCTTTCATCAGAGAATGCTGCTTATGATTTCATTATCACTGATAATCCTTCTGTGACTCATTAATTAGTTTCACATCCAAAATGAACTGAATATTTTTACTCAACTCTTTATGCCATTTAAAACCTGACAAAATGAAAACACAGTATCACCTTCTGGAAGTCTCTGTGCCTCCAGGCTGACTGCATTCCCAGGTACTCGTGGGTGTTACCAATTGTAGAAAAAGAAATTTGCCCTCTGTACAACATCCTGCAGACCCTTCCTGCCCATACCACATTCTGAAAATGCTTCTTCTACCCATAGCTTTCCATTATCTACTCTTTTTGTATGACTTTTATGGACAACATAAAAGTAATGTTTTTTGTTTGTTTTGTTTTTTAAATTTATTGATTTATTTTGAGAGATAGTGCGTGACAGGAGAGGGGCAGAGAGAGGGAGAGAGAGAATCCCAAGCAGGCTCCACATTGCCAGTGCAGAGCCTGATGTGGGACTTGAACCCATGAACCATGAGATCATGACCTGAGCCAAAACCAAGAGTCAGATGCTTAACTAACTGAGCCACCCAGGTGCCCCAAAAGTAATGTTTTTATGATAAAGTCACTTCAGGAATGCATTTTTCATATAGCCAATTGATTTATTTGTATAAGTCCTCTACTGGTTTATGTTTGACAGTGTAAAAACAGCTCTTTTGGTCACAGCTGTTAACCTTTTCTCCTTTTATCTCATCCTATATATAAATAAATGATCCAAATATATTAGGCTTGTTCCCAAACTTACTAATCAGAATCTACTAGACAGGAGGCAGGTAATCTACATGTTTTAAATCACCTGCAATAATTGTAATGATTAGCTAGGTTTGGAAACACTCCACCAAGTCCAAGAATGGATCCATGTAACCACTGAAATTAATTGTGAAATACTTCTGTGCCTGTGTTAATGTATTTTTTTAGAGAGAGGATACTTTTCCCTTTTTAAATTCTAAAAGTCCTCTTTAAGAATAGGACAGACCCCAAAATGAGAATAATTCATATACTGAAAGATTTAGAGTATTTTAGGACCTCAAGTCCCTTGACATGAGAACAAAATAGAATCACCTTTCCTAAATTCTGTTCTTTGTTTATGAAGAAGAATTATAGTTCCAGAGCTCATGGGTCTAAAAAACCATAATAGGATGGTTCTAATTTTATACCAAAAAAGTATTTCTAGATACTCCTGTTAGCTTGTACACCTTCCTTTATTGACCCACCCAACAAACTCTAGTATCATTTATTCCTTCTATATCATTATCTGCTATAGAACATATAATCCCTTCCATAGCCACCTTTCTTTCATCATTTACCCTAGATTACTGTGTACAGCTAAATAAGTTGGCCATGTTCAAGGACATGGGGCAGGAAGTTATGTGGCTCTATGCATCAACCTAGTGCTGCATCTACCCAGAAGAGGTTGCCTTTTTTCAAATTCACATAAAAGTGGTGCATGGGCTAGCAGCTGCCCTGCCTTTTCACACTGTTTTTTCTTCTTACTAGAAAGAATAACATACACAGATCCAAAAATGGGAAGTCATACATAACTTGTCCCCTTTCATCTCATAACCTTGATCCTTCTTAGGTCTTCTAAAGAGTAGAAATGTTGTGGGGCACTTGGGTGGCTCAGTTGATTAAGCGTCTGACTTCGGCTCAGGTCATGATCTCACAGTTTGTGATTTTGAGCCCCGCATTGGGCTCTATGATGACAGCTCAGAGCCTGGAACCTGCTTCTGATTCTGTGTCTCCCTATCTCTCTACTCCTCCCCTGTTCATGCTCTGTCTCTCTCTCAAAAATAAACAAACATACAAAAAAATTTTTAAAAAGAGTAGAAATGTTGTAAATCTATTTCTGTATCTATGCATTAACCACAATAAAGACAAATCAGAGGTGAGATAGTAACAACAATCTTCCTACTTAATAGTCAGCAGATTCTACAGTATGTTGTGACTTTCGATAAGGACTTTTAAATTTTTTATTTGATTCCATTTCCTCATATGTGAAATTAGAGACTTCACTCATTGGGTAGTTGGAAGTTGGGAGAATCTCAAGAGATAATATACAGGGAATATTTTGTAAAATCATACAATGATGCAAATATAAAATGGCATTAATATCATAAATATGATTACTATTAAAGTTTACTGTTGACAAAGAGACAAGTGCTTAAGACTATGAGAATAAATCATGTCTCTGACTTCAAAGACGTTACAAATCAGTGAAGGACCTAAGACAATTCTGTACAAATAATTTACCATAGATTAGAGTGGAATATTAAGTTCCAACTGGGTCGAGTGAACAGTAGAAGCAAAAATAGAATCATTTAATTGGCATAGTCCAAGAAAACTCATGGAAGGTAGAAGGTAAGCTATACTTTAAAAGATGGTTACAAGTTGAGTAGAAGGGAAAGCCTGACAAATGCTACTTTTTTAATTGTTTACTTATTTTGAGAGAGAGAGAGCATGTGTGCGTGTGTGTGTGAGAGCTGGGGTGGGGCAGAGAGGCAGAAAGTGAATCTCAAGCAGGCTCTGTGCTGTCAGTGCAGAGCCCGATATGGGACTCCATCCCACAACCCTGGGATCATGACCTGAGCTGAAATCAAGAGTAGGACATTCAACCGAGTCCCCCAAAATGTAGCTTTTAATTAATACTCCTTTTTTAAGTTCTTCTTCTAAGGAGTGTTGCAAATTTTAAGAAACTTCTAATCCTCCCAGGCAAAGCCATTAGAAGTATAGCATAATGAAAGAATTAATAATAGGCAGGCAAGGATTCATGAGAGAAAGGCCATTGGGGGAAATGAAAGGTCACATTAGCTTAGAACTTCATTTTTTGTGTAAGAGTGCCCGTTGCCTTGTCATTTCCACCTTGCTCATGGTAAAGGGTTCATTTAAAAGTTCGGCCTAAATATAATCAGATGGTAAAAGAGATATTTTCTAAGTGCATACATGCCTTTGGGCATGGAATATAGAGATCTGTCTCCCAATTTTAAGTCCTCTTTGAGAAGGGCTCTCCTCAGGGAAATACTCTGTGGAGGGATTCTTTTTCTCATGCAGTTTTCAATTTATGCCTCAGGTCAATTTATGCTCATGTTTATGAGGTTTAACTTGAATACTGGCTTGTTAAACTCAGGCTTTCTACCATCAGAACCAATTCATGTAATTTAGGCCAAAAATAAAACAAAACATCTTTCCATTCATGTAGGCAGAGAGAATACTGAAGAATTTGAAAATTTCCTATTAACCCCCCAAAATTCACATAACACAAGTCAGACTGCAACATTTCTCTTTGCCCATATTTTTAGGGGCATATAATATAATTTATGGCAGGTGAATTTTTGGTTAAACCAATGATTACCCTTCAAAGGAAAGCAGGAAGGGAACACAAGAACACAGTCTTTTCACTGTAGCCCTCTTGTTCTTTCTGAAAGTTCTCCTGTAATTGGTCACCTGATGGCTCATGACAACTTCTGAAAGAATAAATATCAAAAATATGTGTTGAATAAATGAATGAATGGATGAATAAATTGATAAAGCAGAGATAAAATTATGGGAGCACTTAAACCTAAAGGCTTATAGTTACCAAATCAAACTTTCATTAGCATTGGCAACAACAGCAGTGGACCCATCATTTGTTGAGTGCTTTCTGTATGCCAGGTGCTTATATATTTGCACTCAGTAATGAATATTCATCACAACAACCCCTTTTGGTAAGTTCCATTATTATGTCTATTTTATAGATGGAGAAACTGAGGCTCAGTGACATGTCAGAGGTCACACGGCATCAAAAAAGCCAGACTAGAATCCAGAACCAAATCTATCAAATTCCAGAGCTGAGCTATTAATATCTTTAGAATTTCTTTCTATCCCTACTACTCCTTCAGGCTTCACAGATTTCTGTAGGTGGACAAAAAAAATGACAGAAGAGGACGTGAACTGTTGGGGATGGGATGGAGCTTATGTGTAGGAACTTGAATTGTAAACTTGGGTAAATATATAAGATAATTAGATTATATAGAATGGAAGCAAACTATAATTTTGTGCACATTTTCTGTACAACATGTTACACTGTTAACTTCAACCCAGTTTTGAATTATATTTTTTCCAGCTTCTTCGGGTATGGTTGCCATCAGTAATAATCATAGCTACAATTTTTAATAAATTCACAGACTCCACGGGGGCCTACACTCTAATACTGTTTAGTAAGAAGGAAAAGTGCCTGGAGATCATGGCCCAACCATCCCCACAGTCACATGGTTATATCACTTGGTAGCCTACATTATCCCTTCTCTGTGCAGTGGAGACATCTCTTGTCACAAATAAACTATTTCTAGGCAGTAAAAGAAACTTCAATCATTTATCTTGGTACTATCTTGTAGGTCTATGTTCTAGAGGCTTCAGTCTAATACTTTCATTCAGTGCTTACTTCCTTGATCTACTCACTTTATTTATCCACAAATAACTGAAGCAGGTGTTTTTCTAGTGAAAGGAAACTCATATCCAGAGTTCAACTAAATTAACTTGGAATATTATCTAACCAACTGAGCTTCTGTTTTCTTGGCGGTAAAACAAAATAGAATATAACAAATTAAAAACGGAGGGGGTATCTGTCTAAATGTTTTTATTCCATTTTGAAGAGATTACATCAAAACTATAGGAAGACAATATGAAAGCGTTAGCTGTTGCATTAAGGAGACATAGACACTCTCAGGAAAGGAAGACTTTTATTAACTATTTTCCAAAATTCTATGGGACTGGGTGACAAGACATTTCTGTTTTTCCTGGAATCATTTTCTCCCATTGCCTGTAGTCAAGCAATACCAAAACAGTGACTCAGCTCACTACCAGATGATTTGATATAAGCATGTGGAATAGTGCCTGCAGTTTGCCGTAATGCTAAAATGTATTTTCTTCCTTAACTCTTAATTTTTTTAAGTGCTGTTTTATTTTAAGTTACAGGGTACAACACAGTATTTCTATTATAGCTGAATTCACTGCCTCTACTAAACATTTCTAGACAGAGCAGGTAAGAGAATAAGATAGGTACAGGGAAAAAGACTATTTAAGGCTGGAGATCTTAGAAAATGGAAAAAATAGTTAAGCATTTTTCCATAAAAAGATTATTTATTTTCCCGTAAGTCATTGTCAATTTATTGTCATAAATTACTGAGTTTACCTGTATCCTCATCAACAAAATGCCATTGTTATTTCCATTATTGTTAACAAATACCTAATTACAAACCAGGTTATTTACCCCACATAATTGTATTTATCAGCCAATTTTAGAGATAAAGAATTATGTGCTAACAAACCAGCATGTAAAAATAGATCTGTCTGACTTTGAAGCCTGAGTTCATTTTTTTGTGCTGTACTTATGTACTAAACATACTACTGTTTATAACAATTTGTGAGAAGACTTCATTATGAAATTATTAGTATTTGGTTAATTATATAATGCTCAGTTTGCTACATTCCTAAGGATGAATATTTTCTTATTCTTCAGGATTCAATTTTGATGGGAGTATATTTCAGAAATTATACTATATATGGGGGAAAGATGGCTATTATACAAAAATCTGATTTACAAACCTTTGAGTTAAGAGATATACATTTATCATTGAATTTATTTTTCTATGATATATCAACATGCAAAATGAAGGTTTTGTCTTTTAAAGATGTGTTGCCTGGTGCGGTGCCTGTGTAGCTCAGTCAGTTGAGCCTCCGACTTCAGCTCAGGTCATGATCTCACGGCATGTGGGTTCAAGCCCCGCGTCACTGTCTGTGCTGACAGCTCAAAGCCTAGAACCTGCTTCGAATCTGTCTTTCCCTCTCTCTGCCCCTCCCCTGCTCATACTCTGTGTCTCTCTCTCAAAAATAAACATTAAAAAAAATTTTAAGATGTGTTGCCTGGTGAGAATTTCATAGGTCTTGGAATAATGCAATCTTGCCCTTGACTGAAAGTATCTCTGTAGTTAGATCAGAATGAAATAGAAAAAAAATAGATTTCTTTCATGAACAATACATGTTTCATCAAAAGAACAAAGACAAAGAGCTCTAAATGCTGGTTTTTCTGCTTCTCTGAGATGTTTAAGATCATCAGAGGATGACAGGTTCTGATATTCTCATTCTGAATTTTAACATTCTGACATATTCTTACACCATACCACACTCCAGACATTCGAGGAATATAGGTTAGAGAAATGACATTTATTGATTGTCCTCTATATGGAAGAGAGCTAAACTTTTATGTATATTACCTTGTATGATCCTCACAAGATCTGTTATCAGTTTATAGAAAAACATTATGGCATACCTCTCCACCAAAACTTAAAGAGAAGGAAAATAAGATTGTCTGCTTCATTATTACATCAACACATAATGAGATCTGCAATAACATTTTTAAAGAAATGATATGGGTTCTGTGCCAGCAAGACTTGATTTTGGCAAGAATGAAAGTGTCTGCATATTCTCCAGAAAGAAAGAGGGATGGTCATTCATGTGAGAAGAAAGAGTCACAGGGATTAATTTGGCAATGATTCTCCGGATATACACTAGAAGGGAAGGATCCTTACAAAACAAGCACAGCTATCCTCATCCCAATGGCAAGGCCTTCCCTGCAAGGAAGATGGATAACAAGATTCTAGCCAAAGAAATCCAAATGCTCCAGTCTCAAAGGAATGTCTCAGGATGTCTTATCCTGTTGCTGTTCAGCAAGTTATTAACCTACCTGCCTTTGTTCAGGATTAGCGTTCTACAAACAACCTTCAGTTAGGACTTGACTTTCCAGACTTGTCTGCTGGAGGGTGGAAAACAGGCTGCTTGTGGAATCCTTGAAGATTCCCATCTCTGGGGCAGAATTTTACTTTTTAATTACAAATCAGTATGCTGGCATTCTGATTGTGGACCGGTTTGCCAAGCTTGTCTACAGAGAGAAAATGGACTGGACAGAAAGACATGCCTTCCAGTGCGTGGAAGGGTTAGATTGCACGTGGGAAATTGACAACTCATCATTGTGACTCTATACATCAATGTCATATCCTGGTTCATGTGAATGCATTTCTAAAAGGGATGTGGTCACTATGAATTGCATTCTGAGACAACAACCTGCAAGCTAAGCCTTAGACTTTGGTATTTTCACTGAGAGTTTCCTGTGACTGCCATAACAGATTACCACAAACTTGGTGGCTTAAAACAACTATTTATTCTCCTACGGTTCCAGAGGTCAAAAGTCTGGAATCGGTTTCACTGTGACAAAGTCAAGATGTCATCAGAGTCATGCTCCCTCGGGGGCTCTAGGGAGGAATCTGTTTTTTCACTTTTTCCACCTTCCAGAGCTCCATTCTTTGCATGTTTTGACTCTTGGCCCCTTTCTCCATATTCAAAGCCAGTGGGGCAGCTTCCTGATTCAGTGGTCACATTGCCTTATTTTTTTGTGTTAAATTTCCCTCTGCCTCCCTCTTATAAGAACACTTATGATGTCATTTATGTCCCTCCCAGAAAATCTCCTTACCTCAAGATATTTAATTGAATAACATCTCTTTTTACATATAAGATAATATTTACAAATTCCAGGTATTCCCAAAACCTGGATGTCTTTGGGGCCATTATTCAGTCTACCACATCATCTTTCAATGACTTTTCAAGCATACACCTTTGTGTGTTTGTTGGATGGATACTTAACCATTTCCTTAGAAATTCTACAACCATTATGTACCAATCAGGGTTCCATCAAAAAATAGAATTCACCCCAGATGGTTCAAATGAATATACAGAGGACAAGATTGAGGGAATAAACAAGGCATGTGAGGTACTCAGAGATTAGCAACAGTGGGAAGCCTTTACTTGACTTCCTCAGGTTGTTAGGCACAAAGAGAAATTATTACTGACGTAGGGTGAGAATAGGAACCACGAGAAGAATCCACCTGGCAAGAGCTGTAGTCATGACAGGACATAGCCACTTCTAGAACTTGGGGTCAAAGTAGTGAGGGAGTGAGGACTAAATATCTGGTCTTCTCTGCCCTGCCTCTGGTACCTCCCATTGGCCAATCCCAACCTGCTGTCAGGCAGCAGGGGGCTTCAGGGGAAGCAGTCACAGGAATCAGTCTCTGAGGCAAAGGGAAGGAAAGAAAAAGTTGGAACCTGGATACAGACTTGGAAGGTGGGGAAGGACACAAATTATCCCTATATCACCTGTAAAAAAATGAGTTTCAGAAAAATGAGGAATTCAACCAAAGTAACATAATATGTAGTTGACCTAAAATTTGATACTCCACCTGAGACTCGAAAATTGTTTTGCTCTCACATTTCTCAAATTTCTCTCACAGCTTGCTACTTTATAGCATTCAGAGTTTAAGTTTGCCTCATTTTGTATATCTGCCTATGAATTGCTTAACAACAGTCAAGTGGTGAGGAAGTCATTTCTGATTTTCATAACCATTCAATATACAAAATTATATTATCTTCTCATTTATAATCTCAAATTGGTTTGAGTGTCCCTCCCACTGTGTCTCTCCCCCAGCATTGCTTCTCTGGCTGGGAGAAGAATAAAATGTCCTTGATTGTGCTCAATTATTCATCCTCACAGCAAACTTGGAATCGAGAATAATTAAATTCAATATTTCCCACCCCTGATTCTATGCTCGAAATAGTTTTAGGTTTCTTCTGGGATGGATCTCAGTTTCTAAGAATGTTCTTGCACACTCGCCCGTATGAGAATATTGATTTATAGGTAAAGTTTACAAACAGATCCATTATCCATTAAGTCCCTGCCTGATTTCCAGACTTTACATTTCTCCAGAAAAGTCACTTTAACCTGGAGCTTTTTCCAGGCAGAGTTGATGCAATGGGCATGATCTCCTTCAGAGCACTGCCCTCTTCTTGTTTCAACTGAACTCACTTCTGATCCGCTCACTGGAGCACCCTCCCACCCATCTTTCCAGGGATATCCTTGGCTCAGGACTGCTGCCTTATACATCCCTACTCATCACCATTCCAGAAAGTCTGTGTTGAGTGGCCCTGTATCTAATTTCCACTTCGGAAATTAGAGCCTGGCTCCAAATCCCATGCACCGTTAACCAAACACCTTCCCCTTTGCCCTTCTCTCGACACTGCCTTGCAGCCGGAAACTCCCAGAAGAGAAGTGGAGAGGAGCAATCAATAGCGTCTCTAAACAGAAGATGCCATTGGCAAGGAGGTAGCACTCAGCCACCACAGTGAACTGCAGGCCTCTGATTAAGACACCCGCGCGAGCCTGATTGATCTGCCTGTCCGCACTGCATGTAAACCAGCCACCTACCCTCCCTCTCTGTGCTGCTTCACCCCTCACAGAACCAAGAGCCCTTGAAAAGGAAAGTGGTGCTCCAGTCTATGAGAGCTTAAAAGGAATTCTGACAGCTGATTGTTCTCCTTGAATTCGGATTCTGTAATCAATTAGGAGAGGTTTTCTAAAAATGGCAACTGGAAATGAAAAATCCCCATTAGGCCACACTAACCAAGCTCCTTGTAGCCTTCCTCATTACAGAGAGTCAGCTCCCTAAGGTCTGTTTGTGCAACTTGATGCGGTCCAGCTTTAGACCGTGCTGGTGTTTTCCAGACATCAGGGACCTATAGGTCACAGTCAGATGAGGCTCACAGCATTTTACATACAGCCAAATTCTGTAATGTGAAACTGGACTGTAGGTCTGGTGAATTTACTTAGGACTTCCCCAACACGGGAAATGTTCAAGGTAATTTCATTTTCTGAGGGTCCAGGTGTATATTCAATATATACATAGATATGTAATACCTAACACATAATGTATACACACATAAATGGCAAAGCATGGTTTACAAAGTCGTAAAAGCTTATAATATGTGAACAGGCTATATATTTTTATTTTATGTATGATATTATGTAGAGTACCTATGTTTATTATATATTTATAACCTATTTATATAGTATATATTATGCTGATTTGTATTACGACAGTACAATATTATGCTTACTGTATGTCAGGTCATGGGATCAGCCACTGTGAGAGGGAAAGGTAATAACTGGCATTTACATCCTAACATGTCCAAACATTTTTATATATCATTGAATTTCCCTAAAGCTCTGCAGTGTGACTATCATTAGTCCCATTTTACATAAGAAATTAAAACTTACAGAAGTCAAGTAACTTGTCCTAGTTTGTGCCACTAGCGAATAGCAGAGCTGGGATTAGAACCATATGATTTATTCATTGACAGGGAGACAAGAATGGCCATGGTTCCTGCTATCCAATAATTTATAATAATACTGTGGAAATAATTATCTATAGGTAAGAGGTCAGGTGATATAATACAGGAGCACATAGAAAATGTCCTGGACAGTAAAAATGACTAATTCCAAAAAGAATAGTATAAACAATAAGTACTTGGAGTTCAGCAGAGAGAGGGAGAGGGAGAGAGAGGGAGAGGGAGAGGGAGAGGGAGAGGGAGAGGGAGAGGGAGAGAGAGTGAGCTTTCTTTTTTTCAGTTGCTTGCAGCCATTCTGGCTGAAATCCTTTTTCCCATTTGCTTCCTTCCTAGGTGTTTATACACACCACAAACCTCTGGGCAATTATTCTTCCCATCATCTTGTTATTTACTCAAGTTTATTATATACTTGGCCTCTGATGGTTCCTAAGAACTCAATACTTCCAACTTGCCACAGACCATATTTTCTTTCATTTCATTGAACTCTTTCCAACAGTCCTATCTTTCTGGAGTCGTGCCTCTTCACCAAGCAAAGGAGCACATCAGTTCAAATGAAGCTAGGAGTTGCCTGCAAGAAACCCCCTAAGTTCTACTTCTCCCTTCTGCACGTCATGAGTGGGGTATTTAACCACAAAAATGTTTCTCAAAGAGAGCAGAGCTAAGAGTGCACAAGCTTTGCCAATCAGTGATAGATAAAAGGCATGGTCGGAGGAAATAGCTTTAGCAAGAGGAGGAGACACTGAAACTTGACAATAGCCTGTAGAGAGTTTGGGAAGCCCTTCATTCATTTAAATCATGACTATTTTTTAAAGGAGTACTTCAGTTAGCTGCTGGCTTCATCCTAGAAGAATATCTAGCTCCTACACCAGTTAGGATGGAAATCAATTCAGTAATACCTGTCTTACAAAAGAAAGGAAGAGGGGTGTTTGGGTGGCTCATTCAGTTAAACATCTGACTTCAGCTCAGATCTTATGATCTGATGATTCCTGGGTTCGAGACCCACATTGGGCTCTGTGCTAACAGCTCAGAGCCTGGAGCCTACTTCAAATTCTGTGTTTCCCTTTCTGTCTGCCCCTCCCCCATTCATAGTCTGTCTCTCAAAAATGAATAAACATTAGAAAGAAAAAAAGAAAAGAAGAAAGAAGATAGAAAATAAAATCTTCTTATAATAGAAAAGATGATCTTACTATATTTCTGTTATTAAAAATTTATTTACACCCTATCTTCTTTAAAAAAGGGTTTCAGCATTTTTTATTATAGACATGTAAATCCACCAATGTAAGGATGTGTAGATATTATGACTGAACATTAAATCTAGCTCTGAGTTTCCTAGGAGCCAAAGAAAAGGGAAAAAAGTATACAGAGATTTACACTGTCATTATTTGATAATGAAGGAGCCAATATCTTCATGAATAACTTTTTGCTGCTTCTGTATTATAAGGCACTTACTATGTGAAAAAATGCTCTTCATCTCTAATTTAAGCATAATAATAGTCAGCACTAACTAGTACTTATTCTGTGCCAAGCACTGTTTTAAGTGAATATTAAACCAATTTAATATTCATAATAACTTTGGATATAGGTACAATTGTTATCCTTATTTTACAGATGAGTAAATCAAAGTACAGAGGGTTAAGTGATTTGTCCAAGGCCACATCACTAGTAAGTAGTGTTACTTGAACTCCTCAAACCTAAGCCTGGTTCCAGGATTCAAACTCTTAACCATGAGACTATATTGGAGCTCATTTTAATCTTCTATAGTGGAGTACTAGAAGGAAGAGGATGGAGTTATCAAATGAGGATCACTGAGACAAGAATTTTCAGACTTTGGGTTCAAATCTAGTACTAATCAGTTCCAAAGCTTACACATGTTCCACTGAACTCCACTGTGGTCCCCAGAAGGGTGGTAACTCATGTGTCTTTATGCATAGGGTAGTCAATAATTTAGATTATGTGCTCTACAGGTGCTCTTGTATTGACTCTTGATAAGCATTAAAGTTATGGCATGAAAACTTCACTAATTAAAGACATATTTTCTAATGATCTAATTTGATTCCAAGAATTTCCTTAGTCCTGAAGAAATAATTGAAAAGAAAATCCCTTATAAGCTTTTGAGACATTTTATTTCTTACTCTTTTGGTAGAAACTGGTTATTAGCTGGGAAAGGAAGACTCACATACTGTGGCTGAGGAGACAGATAAAATATTCACATTCTCTCATAAAGAATCGAGGATTTTGATCTGAAGTTCTAAGAGGATATCAGAATGCACAGTTGAGCTACAAAGTGACCTACAAGGAAATCAGATTAATTAGAACAAGCAGGTACTTTGGACAAAGATATTTGCTACTCACCAAAAATCTATGTACTATCCATAGGTTTCCAAGTTTCTCTCAGTTAAGTGAGGCCATATGATAAGTTCTGGCCACTGGCACATGAGCGGGAGTGATATGTATCACTTCCAGGCCAGAGCATAGAAGAGCCGATGGTGTGTTTTTTCTTTTGCTTTGGCAATGCTGGTGGCTCATGTTCAGATGATGAAAATACAAACTGTCTGAGAATCCCATTATCCTGAGTCTTTAGCAGCTATGTGGAAAACAGTTCCCTACCAAACCATGTTGGACATGGAGAATGAGACAGAAAATAACCTTTGTTATTGTTGTTAGATCCTCGATATTTCAAAGTTAATTTGTTTTTGCAGCAAAGCCTACTGTATCCTGACTTAATATAGCACTTCAACACTCCACAGGGAGGGACTGCATCCTGGAATTTCCTAAAAACATACATTTTATTATAAAGACATATTTAACTTTCTATCAATATCACTTCATTTCTACATTTGATATTCCATTCTTAAAATAGAGCATTGTTTTCAAAATGAATAAATGTACCTGATTTTCAAACCTTGGGCTTTTATTTGCCACACTTTGCTTTTTGTCCTCTAGTCATGGTTATTTTATATATTGACTACCTGTATTTATGATAAATCTTTCTTTAAAAATCAAGTTACTAGGCTTTTTTTTCCCCCTACCAAATCTAGTCATTTGTTGTTCTGCCATTTTATTTTTTTTTTATTTTTTATTTTTTTTGACGTTTATTTATTTTTGAGACAGAGAGAGACAGAGCATGAAGGGGGGAGGGGCAGAGAGAGAAGGAGACACAGAATCGGAAGCAGGCTCCAGGCTCTGAGCCATCAGCCCAGAGCCTGACGCGGGGCTCGAACTCACGGACTGCGAGATCGCGACCTGAGCTGAATCGGACACTTAACCGACTGCGCCACCCAGGCGCCCCTGTTGTTCTGCCATTTTAAAAGTGTCAAAAACCTCAGTTCCAATCTACAGCTTGTCATAACATTAACCAACTCTGCAGGCATGCCTTTGGAGTAGGTATAGTTAAAATATTAAATAATAGCCTGTGTAATTATACCCTTGGGAACCATCCCATATCTCAACCACCAGGTGGCAATTTCATCACATTATATGTCCCATTAGGTAAGCAATGGCCTAAATGGTGTGAAAGATTTTTTTTTTTTCCTCTGCAAGTTTGTGCTTTAAGGAAAGGCTGAGAGACACTAGGAACAGAGCTCAGAATCATGGGTAAAGACAGATGGAAGCCACCCTTCTCTGGAAAGTGAGAAGTCATTGTTTTCTCTGTGTCTGTGGTTGTACTAATCACTGTAGGTGGGTTCATACCCAAGAGGAATGATGTGAAGAATAATTTTAGGGTACCACAGATATTCTCTGTCATTCTACTATTAGAAGTAGATTTAGATTAGAAGTAGAAGTAGATTCTACTATTAGAAAATTATTTCTTGGGAAACCATAGACCTTAGACTAACCCCTTTCCCTTAACTAAGACTTTGAGTTTGGGATTCAACATTTTCATTGTTTTTCTACTCTTAACAAATATCCATTCAGTGGCCCAGAACTTTAGTGTCCCAGAGTCATGTGGAAAGTGGGGTCCCACCCCCAGGGTTTCTATTCAGTATGCATGGAGTAGAGCCTGGTAATTTATATTCCTACTGAGTCCCCAGGTAATGTTGATGCTATTTATTCAATGAACACGTTTGGAGAACCATTACTTAACTATGTGCCAAGCTCTGGGATGAATCCTGAAGATACAATAGTGAAGAAAACATAGTTGCTGCCTGACAGAACCCCTTGCTAATTGTAAAAAACTGACAATATTTCCACCTTTTGAATTTCACTTTTCCTGTCTGAAGTGAGGATAGCATCATCTATCTCATGGGTTTTCTATAAGATTAGATAAAATATAATATATGCAAAGATTTTGCCCAGTACTTTAAAAATAGAAAGCACTCAATATATGATAGCTCACAATATCTGAGCACCCTTAGAAGGAGGAGAGACAGATAAACAGGCAAGTATAATCCAGTGAGAGAAGGGCTAGTGTCTCATCCAGCTCCAGCTTTTAGCTGAAATAATCACACATCAGGAAGCTCTTTCTAACAACCCCTCAACCCCTTCCTACCCAGGGCAGATAAAGAAAAGGGATTAACATCTGTTTAATATTAGTAGCTGTATTATTCAGTATTATTTCAGAAATGAGTGATAAAAACTCAACTTACGCAAGCATAAGAAAAAATCAAAAAACATTGGCTCATGGAACTGAGAAGTCTGGAGGCAGAAATGATTTAGGGCTCTACTGAATCCAGATGTTCCTTTGATATCTCTCTTCATACCCCCCCAACTCCTGTTTCCCTCTTTTTTTCCCATTGCCACATAATTTCACCCTGTTTTCTTCTGTGTGGTCTTGATTTTTATACAAGCTCTCTTTATAAAATATGAGCTTGATGATCATGGATGAACGCTACTTGGAGCGAGTGCCCATTTGTAATGGGTTGAGTGGTGACCCCCAAAAGATATGTCTACCCAGAATTTGTGAGTGTGACCTTATTTGAAAAGGATCTTTGCAGATGTAATTAAGTTAATGATCTCTACATAAGGTCATCTTGGGTTAAGTGGGTGGATCCTAACTCCAATGACAAGTGCCCTTAATGAGATGCAGAAAGGAAGAAGACACACAGAAGAAGTTGGTGTGAAGATGGAGACAGAAAGTAGTGTGTTATGTCTGCAAACCAAGGAACATCAGGATTGCCAGCCACCACCAGAAGGTAGGAGAAAAGCATAAAACAGATTTTCCTTTAGAGCCTCTAAAGGAACTAACGCTACTGACATCTTGATTTTGGCCTTCAGATCTGTGAGAGAATATGTTTCTGCTGTTTAAGAATTAATTTCTATAACAATTAATTTCTTTTTCTGTTGTTAAGTGATGATTTTTAATAGTAGTCCAAGAAAACTAATACACCATCATTTGGACCAATTCCTAAAATTTATGGTCAGTCAGGTCTCAGTCTCTTGCTCAAACCTTCAAGCACAGGGCATAGAAAAAATTGTTTTTGGCAGTCTCATCAGAACCATACACAATGGGGTGGGGCATTTCCCCAAGAGACATGATGGTGATGATGATGATGGTGCTCTCAGTGAATGCTTACTATATTTCAGACACTGCTAAATATATATGCATTCCTGCAATTGATTTATAGAACAACTTGGAAAGTAGGTATTTTCAGCCCCATTTTTTAGATGAATAAACTAAGAATCAGAAGTTAAATAACAACATATACTAAATTAATGATGCAAATAAAATTTGATATCTGTTTTCTCTGGTTTTGAAACCCATGTTTTGATAACCATGCTAAACGTCTCCTGCTATTTTCATCCCTCAATTTATTCATATAACAAATAAGCATTTCTAGGATTGGAACCTAGGTGTGTCTGACCTCATTGTCTTCTTTAGTCTTCATTCTTCAACTTGGCAGCCCCCGTGGGCCTCCAAACTTGATAGGAAGCAGTGTTTAGAACACTAAATCCTCTTTTAAAACAATTACAAGAACTCAATTTAGTAATATCTCCCTTAGTGATATTGTAAGGTGCCCAGGAAGGATGTTAAGATCACAGCCTCCTCTCAAGCACTTTTATTTTGATGAAGTCCTGAGTAATTTGCCCAGGGCCCTTCTAGGCTCTTCTAGGAAGAGCCTTGGATTCCAAAGTGCATGATCTTTTTACAACACCATTCCACTATGTGTGAAAAAAGGTAAAGGACACTACTTTAATTCTTCAATAGAGGGAGTTGGGCATGCATAGGCTGATTGCCTAGCAAAACAACATACCATATGGGCAAGCAGCATAGCCTCATAATTTAAAGTAAGGCCATGGAATCAGACTGCCTAAATACAGCTGACTTCACTTCTTATTAGCCTTATGATGTTTAGTTTCTCCATTTCCAAAATGGGGAGAATAATAGTAGTAATAGGAAAGCTGTTATGAGAATTAAAGCATTAGCATATTTAAAGTATTTAGAACTGGGCCTGGCACACAGTAGCTGCTATACATGTTTATAAAATAAAATTGATTAAATAAACTTAAAGCATATTGATTTCAAAAATAGAGATTGTTCATCCTATCACAATGAAAACAGTACTGCTAACTTAAAAATGGCTGGAGAATTACGCCAAGGTGAAAATTTAACACTTAAGATGGATTGGGTTGAATAGGTTCGTTTATGATCTTTTCTTTCTTGTGAAAGTTATCAAAGCATGTGGCCTGACCTTTTGGTACTTATGCAAGATATTTTCCATTTGCCTATCAGATAACATTCTTCACTCTAATAGGGATCTGATTGAGTTAACAGGCTCCCTTGCCCTCTGGCTTCTGATTTGGTTGAACCATCTTCAGGAGATTATAAAAGTAGGAAACAGTATGATTGAGAATTTTTCTTTCCTAGCTTGCATTTTCTCTTGGTTTGGCCCACTTTGTAAACAGCTATTTGTGAATCCTTCCTCATTTACCCAGTTTGAATGAACCATCTATTTTCTTCCAGGACTCTACGACAGCCCTACGGCAAAAACGTCCTCTCATCACTCACTCCTCATAATTAAGTCCTAAAATGCTAAGATTGCTCCCATAGAGGAGTTATTTAAATTCCAGGTCCCCCAGCTTAAATGAAGCAATCCCAAAGTCAAAATGGATTTTCTTATCCTTATCACTTAGAAAACAAATTGATAGAAAAGGTATTCCCATTGCACAACCAAGGTGGGGTGCCCACATTTTGCATATTATGGCCAGAAACCTCAGAACATTTGAAGTGGGCTTCACCAATCATGCTCCCCTTGATCCTACTCACTTCTAAAGGGTAACTAATACACATAAACAATAATAGAATGAAAAGCCGAATATCACGTTCCCCACTTCTAAGTACACATTTTTGAGCCAGTGGAAGAAAAACATAACTCCAAAGGGCAAAGGAAGCTTATGATAATACCCTTATGAGATGTAATACTGGCCATTAGTAAACTGAGAACCTGTGTGAACCATATGATCAATCTTATTAACTCTCTTCCTTTTGAAAAAAGAAAGAACTCATTACATGAATATTGTAAGTGTAGGGAAGGATAACACAATAGGGACACCAATATATTATGCTATGGAGTAATCATGAACTCACTGAACTCTAACATGAGGAGGAGGGTACTGAACATCATCTACTCCAGAATCTGATACCCCTTCTTTATGTTCAGAACACCAGTATTTGCCGAGGTATTAACTCATTATTTTTGGAATAGAGTTGCACAAACAAGTCAGAGAAACACTACATTAAGCAGAGCTAAGTACACGTTCTTATGAAGAGAATTCTCAGACTTTTTACTATGTTGACATACATTATAAATTTCCAAGAGGAAGCTATACACTATATGCACTCCCTCCTAACTTTATCTGGCACAGTTCTAGTCCAATTTGCTCACTTCACAGATGAGAAAACTAAAACACAGAGAGGTTAAGTTAGCCAGGATAACACTCAAATGGTAACAGAGTCTGAAACCTTCTGGTCTTGGTCTTAGTGACTTCAGCCATTTTTATGCTTCTTTGGGATTTTATATCTACACATCTACATATATATGTGTATGCATACATATAATTATATGTACATTCATGCATAAACACACACATATGTGTATTTGAAAAGCAGAAGAGAAATTACTCTGTCAAACTCCATTCTCCAACTTAAAGAAAATAGAGTTTTAAGATTTACCTAACAATAACTAAGGCTTTCCATTCTGCTAACAAATACACATATGGAATAGGCAACCTGTCATCTTTGTATTGCAGACTGAGATTTGGAAAACACATGTGATTTCCCCATGGTCATTTATTGGTAAATGGCAAAATAAGAATTTAGATAGAAAGGTCAGAGGCTGCTTTTTGTGGGACTTCAAACCAGAATAAATCCATGAATATATGGCTTATTTCCCAAGGCAGTGGCATGCAGGGACTCCTGTTCCTGGCACCTTTTAGTTAACCAGAGTTGGAAAGGCCAGTGTGCAAGGGTCTCTGCCAGTATAACAAACTTGAAATTTAAGAGAAAATGAAAGAATATAAGGAGAAAAATCTCAAGTGGGCCCTTCAAAAACAACCTCTAAAGGGAACTGGGACAAAGAGAGGGCAAAGGTGATTGCTTGGCACAAAGTATTGATGATGATAGCTAACACTTATTGAATGCTTATTATTTTCCAGGTACTGTTATAAGTGCTTTATGATTGTTACCTCATTAAATTTCATTTGTTACCTCATTAACTTATTTTTCATTTGTTACCTCATTTTATTGTTACCTCATTAAATTAAACCATGACATGAGGTACATACTATTATTCTTCCCATTTTGCATACAAGAAGCTGAGGTTCCGTGAAATTAATTAACTTGTTTAATTAACACTTAGAAAAAAAAGTTCATTTGATCTGTATTCTCAGACACAATTCAGAGACAATTCATGCTGCCAAGACAATTGGCAGTTCTAAGAGTCGTTTCTAAAAGACCTGCTGGGCTGGAAATAATTGAAGCCAGGCCCTGCACCCTCATCCTTTTTCTTAGCTGCACTACATTTAGCTAGCTGGAGAACAATTATCTTAGCCCCTGTCTTTTCTGTGCTCTAAAATGTCACACTAAAGAGTATCCATCCATCGGTTAGCCTTATGGTATTTAATTAGTAACCCGGTTTTATTCGTGTGAAAGTCCTGAAAGAGCCCACTAACCTGGAGACAAGTGTATGTTGAATTTGAAAGGTGGTTGGGGATTTGTGAACTAGTGATCCAGGGATTAACCTAGGTGATAGTAGTTCATGCCCAACCTCTTTATCCCATCTAAACTTAGGAGGTACATGATGACCTTCTGACAGCTAGAAAAGAAACTGAGAGTGCCTAGTTCAACAAGTCTCTAGCTATAATAAAATTTGTGGTTACTACTAAAATGTGTGTCTAAAATGAGAGTCAACATGATGTACGAGAAGGAACATATACCAAGAAGACACAAGAACATGGGATCAAATCTGGATATGGCTACAAGTAGCGTTTAATTTCCAATTCCTTTCACCCCATTCTACTCTCCATTCTTCCCTGACTGGCTCTGTGCCCTGGGAGGCTGCCTCTGGCAGCTCCCTTGGCTACTGACATCCAGTTGGGTTCAACCAGTGGGAGGCACCTGCAGGAGATAAGAAGGCAGGAAGCAAGGCTTAAATGTCTTTTCCCTTCCTTCACTGTACAGCTCTGGCAGTAGCTGCAAGCCTCCACTATTTAGTTCCCAGCTAACTATTTCTCCTCTGTATTTCCAGTTCTCACTGGGTTTTGGAAATAGTATTTTCTTCTTTGGTCTCTCCAGACCTGAAGCATTTTAATGGCTCCCTTAAGTTGCTTGTTTTCTCTGAGTACCCAGTCATCTCTTTTTTATTCCCTTTACCCTACCCCCACCTCCACATGGAGATTGTCATTAAATTCTCTTCATCTGAACCATCTTGGAAGAACTGTTTCCTGTCAGTACCCTAAACTGACACAGCTACTCATTTATCAACCATATAACCTCAATCCTTTACCTTTCTTTAGTCTCCATTTGATCAATTGCAAAAAGGAGGTAATATCTATTTTGCAGTATTCTTCTAGATAATATATATGTTCTTTGAGATCATATATGTTAAGTGCTTGGCTTATGTTAGGGATTTGATATAGAGCAACAGAAGTTCTAAAAATGCAAACTCTAACATGTTATTACATGGCCTACACTGTTTATTATATTTAAATTCTCATTGGCTTGCAATGTTCATGTTTATACAGATTCTTTATTTCAAACTTCTATTTATTTTCCAGGACCTTGGTCATTGTTTGGTCATCTGCATTAGGTCAGTAGAGATTAAAAAAAAAAAAAAAAAAGGAATATGTGACATGAAATTTAACTTGACAAAAATTTTCTAAGCACATACCCCGTGTTGTTTATTGTTTTCAGCCCAAGGGACACAATGATAGAAATGAAGTGGGGCTCTATACTCAGAATACCCAAAGCTGGGAGGAAACTACAATTTTTAGTTTAGACTTTTTCTTTTAATGAAAAATTTAAATTTACACAAAATGAGATATACTGATATAAAGTGTATATTTGCTGTTTTAACAAATGCATATATCTATGTCACCCAAAGCTCTATCATGATATCAAAAGTTTCTCTTGTCCATTCCAAGCAGTCCCTGCCTGCTGCCCCCACTGTTCTAATTTCTTTCACCATAGATTAATTTCACTTATACCCTTGCATGTAAAATGCCATTATTCTCTAGTTGCTGCAAAATTTCCTATTTATCCTAGGCTTTCAGCGGTTTGATTATGCTATGTTTTTGTTTTTGCTCTTTTGTTATTGCCCACAGGTCCCCAAAGCTCTGTTCATTTTTTTCAATCTTATTTTCTCTGTCTTTAGATTAGTCTCCTATTGAGTTAACTTTAAGTTTATTGATGACTTTCCCTATCATCTCTATTCTGCCAATAGACCTATCTAGGGAATTTTAATTCTGGTATTTTATTTTTCAGTTCTAAAATTTTCATTTACTTCTATTTCTCTGCTGAGACTTCCCATGTTTCCATTTATTATTAGCTTATTTTCCTCAACTTCACTGATAGAATTATAATAACTGCTTTAAAATCTTTGCTCATTCCCACATCTAAATCATCTCATGGTTGATCTCAGCTGACTTCCTTTTCTTTTAAAAATGGTTCTTGGGGTGCCTGGGTGGCTCAGTAGGTTGAGCATCTGACTTCTGCTCAGGTCATGATCTCATAGTTTGTGATTTCAAGCCCCATGTCAGGTTCTGTGCTTACAGCTTGAAGCCTGGAGCCTGCTTTGGATTCTGTGTCTCCCTGTCTCTCTCTCTGATCCTCCCCTGTTCACGTTCTCTCTCTCTCAAAAATAAATAAACATTTAAAAAGTATGATTTTCCATATATCAAATAATTTTGTATTAAATCGCAGACAGTGCAGATACTATGTCATAGAGATTCTAGATCCTATCATGTTCATCAAAAAAGTACTGACATCTTAGTTTTTGTAGGCAATTAACTTTATCGCACCCAATGTGCAAACTCTCTTTTGGGTAGCAGCTCAATTTCAATTCAGTCTTTTATCACTAGCTGTGAAAATTTGAGTCTTCTCTGCCCTTGCATGGATCAGGAGGTCAGCCAGAGACTTCAGTTGTATTTTTATATAGAATTTGAGGCTCCCTCTCTTTGGTTTTCTCCCTCACAACAGCCCCCTTCTCTTTTTCATGGCTAAGGGCCTCCACATATGTACTCTGCTCTTCAGGACAGCTTCAGATTTTCTGAATTTTGAGCACCCTATGTTGTGCTGACATTGGCCTATCCTCAGGATAAAAGCTATTAAGACAGGAAACTCATGTGACTCTACACCCTTCTAACAAGTTTTAAGTTCTTCCACAACAATATGACTGTTTTTTCCACTGTTTTCTTGTATCTTATCTGAAGTTTAAGGAAGGTTTGTAGGACAGAAATCCTAGTAATGCAATGTAAACCTGAAATTCGCATAAACAATTGATACGTGTTTTGTTATGAAAAGGGAAAGTATAAGAAATAAATAGGAATACCTGGGAGATTAGGACATGTAACATAAGCTAGTGGGCCCAACAGGCCCTTCTTTAAGAAGCATCATGTAAGCTAGAATTGCAGAAATGTATAGGAATTAGCTAAGGCAAGGAAACCTTGCCAACAGAAAGAGCATTTCAGATTTAAAAAATAATAATAATAATAATCCTCTGTGCAACTCTTATTGGTGTGGGAGATAGCACTAAATTTTTGTAACAGAAGATTCATTGCTTATTGGAATATAAAATTTGAGGTTTGGAGTATAAATTCAGTTTTCTTGGGTTTAAGAAACTTATATCTATAAAGTTTTTAAACCTCTTCTTATCTAGAAAAAATGACAATACAACAGTAGCTTATTTTCAAAAAAATGATAATGAAAATACATAGTTTCATAAGCAAATTAAGCTGACACTTTTGTGTGTTATTAAAAATAGACTTTAAATCATTTATAGCATAAACACTTAAAAAAACAAAAAGTTATAAAAATTCAAGGTCTTACCATCAACTTAGTTATATTTTTATAATTCAGGTAAGGTAAATATAGACATCGAAGGCAATATTACTAAAGCTGTTGATACCACAGAAGTTACTCAGTGTTAGAGAAAGAAAATAGACCTGTCATTTTCTGACTAGACATTCAAAAATGACAGTGTCTCAGCTGTGGTGTCATATCAACAGCAATGGTACAAAGTCATAAGTGAATACTTATTACCTGCTGATTTATTTTTGGCTTGATGCTTTCAGGTTCCCTTTGCTCTGTGTACCTTAGTAATAACAAAATCTTTACAGATTAGAACCTAATTCTAGCTGCATCGGGTTTAACAAAGTATGGGATATATCAATGTTTCCTTTCTCCTTTAGATGTTGAGTGTCCAAGGAGCTCATCATTTGAAAAAAGTTTTTATAACAGATACCAAATAATTTACTAACAATTGTCTATAAGAACACTAACAGCCATCAGTATTTGAACTCTCAAAAAAGAGTAGGATGCTTGACGATGGCTCAAATGAGAGTGAGTGGCATGATCTATTGTTGTGTTGCTTAGTTCATTCTAGAGAAAGGATGACCTACAACAAAACAGTTCTTTATTACTGGAAAAAAAAAAACTATACTGAACAATGTCATCCTAAGTCATAGAAGCCAATATCTGCTAGAATTGAAAAGTAATAAAGTATTTACACATTTTACACATAATCAACTGGAAGAAAATATCAGTGCCTTCTGGCACACTAATACTCTCTTTCTGTTTGCTACTATAAATGCATTATGTATATGTTTGGGGTATAGATCCAGTCTGACCCTAAGCATTGCTTACTAATGACATTAACAAATATCTGGAGGTTCAGTTGGGGGGAAGGGTATGTGTGCATTTTTGCAAGAGGAATGGATGGGCTGTCCAGGAAAGCACTCATTTTAAGAAAAGACAAAGTCTGGAGCCAAGAGGAAAAGCAAAATGGAGGATAGAGTGTTGTCTTTCACCCAAATTTGTCTTAGAGTGCTGCCAGCTCTCAAGGACTTTTCCTTTCAGCCCTATGAGAGAAGGTTGAGAGCAATATAACCTGAAATATCTATTTCTATTTGCAAAATGCAGGATGAGACAGACTACATGCTTCCAGCACACTGGGACTCCAGAATGGAGTGCAGCCTGAGAGGAGGAGGGTTCTGTCACATCAATACACCAGACACTCCACAAAGCTACCATGGTGCCTTCTGACCCAGCACCAGCAACCACCAGCTGAGGCAACAGCTGAATTAAGGAAGGGCCTCCCACAGCCCAGCAAGGATTGCAGACCCAGCCCAGGAAATGAGATGAAGACCATAATGTCATCACAGGAAAGACTTCCTTATGAGCACACAAGTGATATGCCCTGGTGACTTCTAGAAATAATAGAAATTTCTCAGGGCTGTGAGACCTCACTGATATGGATATTGAGGATAAGTGGTCTTTATCAGCAATGACTATGCATCAGACACTATGTATACTGCTTTTCTTGTATTCACTCAATCCCCACACCAACCCCATAACATAAGTCCCATGAGTATCACTGTGCCACGTGGGAATATACTTAGACTCAGCAACTATAACCCACTTCTACCTTCAGTCTTTTTTATGGCCTTAGGAAACAGATGTGATAAACTTTTAACCAAAGAAGTATTTCAAAATCTGCATCTTCAACACACTGGAGTATTTCATGAGTATGTTAACTTGGCATTTTTCTAACACAGAACTATGTGCAAAATAGATAAATAAACTCAACTGTCTAGCAGTGGAGGGGTTTTGTTTCTTCACAGATGTCTCCCATGTCCTGCCCAGCCCCAGGTCATTGTACTCAACTGCCTCAGTTTCTTTGCCTATCACACTACCCTTATTGATGCTAAAATTCTACCTAATACAGCAATCTATTTGGCTGAGGTCTGGACCCTTTCTTAGAGTTGTAAAAAATAAAGTTATATAAAGAGTAAAAATAAGCCTCACCTCTCCATATGGGAAAGTTTCTTCCTGACTCTCAGCTCTCCCTCAGCTCGAGTGCGATGATCATTCTAAATCCCAAGAGCATCTCTACACCCCTTGGGGAGTGTGAAAAGTGCAGCATCCTTGGAAGCCAGCTTTGAACAAGGCACCTGGCCTTCTAGGACCTCAGGAGGCACCTCAGAGAAACCCTGCAGCGCTGTCTGCTCGCATCTCAGACACCTGTCTACATGGAGTCTACAGACTCTCTTTGGGAAGAGGAATTATAAGAGAACTATTGACTGTGTTCAAGCAATATCGTGGCTGGATTTGTGTTTTAGGATAATCTCCCTGGCTCCTGTGTGGGCTGGATTCAGAAGGGCTACTTCAACAAACAAATCAAAGCACACCTGGTGGAGGGTCCAAAACATCACCAGAAGTAGGGGAATAAAATAACCAGTCACAACAACAGAGAGCAAGTAACACTCACCGAAAAACACCTCCTGAAGGTCCAGGCCCTGGAAAGTATATGACCCCTCTTTAATACAGTATTGCTTGCAGGTGCAGGGAATATAAGAAGCTTTTAAAACACATAAGGGACAGAAAACTAGCCAAATGAGAAAAAGGCAGAATTCTTCTCAAAAGAAATTCCGGAAAGAAATGACAGCTAAAGAATTGATCAAATAAGATATAAACAATATAACTGAACAAGAATTTAGAATAATAGTCATAAGATTAATTGCTGGACTTGAAAAAGTCATAGAAGACAGCAAAGAATCCATTGCTGCAGAGATCAAGGAAGTAAAAAATAGTCATGATGAATTTAAAAATGCTGTAAATGATGTGCAAAATAAACTAAGGTGGTGACAGTGAGGATTGAAGAGGCAGAGGGGAGATTAAGTGAAACAGAAGATAAAATTAGGGAAAAAGATGAAGCTAAGCAAAAGAGCGATAAAAAAATTCTGGACCACGAGGGAAGAATTAGAACTAACTGATTCAATGAAATGGAACAATATCCGTATCATAAGAGTTCCAGAAGAAGAAGAGAGAAAGGGGCTGAAATGTTGAACTTGTACTTGAACGTTGAATGTTGTACTTTGTACTTGAACAAATCATCCCCAATCTGGGGGAGGAAACAGACACTGAAATCCAGGAGGCACAGACAACTCCTTTCAGACGTAACTTGAATCAATCTTCTGCACAGCATATCACAGTGACACTGGCAAAATACAAAGATAGAGAATCTGAAAGCAGCTATGGATAAAAGGACCCTAACCTACAAGGGTAGACACATAAGGGTAGTAGCAGACCTATCTACTGAAACTTGGCAGGCCAGAAAAGAGTAGCAGGAAATTTTCAATGTGCTGAATAGGAAAAATATGCAGCCAAGAATCCTTTATCCAGCAAGCCTGTCATTCAGAATAGAAGGAGAGATAAAGGTTTTCCCAAACAAACAAAAACTGAAGGAATTCATCACCACTAACCCAGCCCTATAAGAGATCCTAAGGGGGACTCTGTAAGTGGAATGTTCCAAAGACCACAAAGGACCAGTGACATCACTACAAGCATAAAACCTACGGATGACACAATGAATCTAAATCCGTGTCTTTCAATAACACTGAATGTAAATGGACTAAATGCTCCAATCAAAAGATGTAGGGTATCAGAATGGATAAAAAACAAAACCCATCTATTTGCTATCTATAAGAGACCCATTTTAGACCTGAGGACACCTTCAGATTGAAAGTAAGGGATGGAAAACCAACTGTCATGGTATTAGACATCAGAAGAAAGCTGGAGTAGCCATACCTATATCAGACAAACTAGATTTTAAACTAAAGGCTGTAACAAGAGATGAAGAAGTGCATTATATCATAATTATAGATTTATCCATCAAGAAGAGCTAAGAATTATAAATGTCTATGCACTAAATTCAAAACACCCAAATATATAAAACAATTAATCACAAACATAAGCAGTCTTATTGGTAAGAATGTGGTAATTGCAGGGGACTTTAATACTCCACTTCTAGCAATGGACAGATCATCTAGACAGAAAAACAATAAAGAAACAATGGCCCTGAATGATACACTGGACCAGATGGACTTGACAGATATATTTAGAACTTTTCATCCTAAAGCAGCAGAATACACATTCTTCTCGAGTGCACATGGAACATTCTCTTAGATCACATACTGGGTCACAAAACAGCCTTCAATAAATATAAAAGAATTGAGATTGTACCATGCACACTTTCAGCTCACAATGCTATGAAATGTGAAATCAACCACAGGAAAAATTTTGGATAACCTCCAAATGCATGGATATTAAAGAACATCCTACCAAAGAATGAATGGATCAACCAGGCAATTAAAGAAAAAAATTTAAAATATATGGAAACAAATGAAAATGAAAACACAACAATCCAAACCCTTTGGGATGCAGCAAAGGCAGTCCTAAGAGGAAAATACATTACAATCCAGAGGTGCCTGGGTGGCTCAGTCGGTTAAGTATCTGACTTCGGCTCAGGCCACGATCTCACAGCTCATGAGTTCGAGCCCCATGTTGAGCCCCACGTCGGGCCCTGTGCTGACAGTTCAGAGCCTGGAGCCTCCTTCCTATTCTGTGTCTCCCTCTCTCTCTGCCATCTCCCCAGTTCACACTCTGTTTCTCTCTCAAAAATAAATAAACATTAAAAAATTGAAAAAAAAAAAACACACTACAATCCAGGCCTATCTCAAGAAATGAGAAAAATCCCAAATACAAAATCTAACAGCATGCCTAAAGGAACTAGAAGCAGAAAAACAAAGAAACCCCAAAACCAGCAGAAGAGAAATATAAATGTCAGAGCAGAAATGAACAATATAGAATCCAAAAAAAAAAAAAAAACCCAAAAAACAATAGAACAGATCAATGAAACTAAGAGTTGGTTTTTTGAAAAAAAATAAACAAAACTGATAAACCTCTAGCCAGACTTCTCAAAAAGAAAAGAGAGAGGACCCAAATAGATAAAACCATGAATGAAAATGGATTTATCACAACCAATCCCTCAGAAATACAAGTGATTGTCAGAGGATATTATGAAAAATTATATGCCAACAAACTGGACAACCTGGAAGAAATGGAAAAATTCCTAAGCACCCTTCCAAAACTCAAACAGGAAGAAATAGAAAATTTGAACAGACCCATAACTAGTGAAGAAATTGAATCACTTATCAAAAATCTTCCAACAAATGAGAGTCCTGGGCCAGATTGCTTCTCAGGGGAATTCTACCAGACATTTAAAGCAGAGTAAATGCCTATCCTTCTCAAGCTGTTGCAAAAAATAGAAATGGAAGGAAAACTTCCAGAGTCATTCTATGAAGCCAGAATTCCCTTGATTCCCAAACCAGACAGAGACCCCACAAAAAAGGAGAATTACAGGCCAATATCCCTGATGAACATGGATTCAAAATTCTCAACAAGATACTAGCAAATCAAATTCAACAGCATATAAAATGAATTATTCATCATTACCAAGAGGGATTCATTCCTGGGCTGCAGGGCTGGTTCAGTATTCACAAATCAATCAGTATGATACATCACATTAATAAAAGAAAGGATAAGAACCATATGATCTTGTCAATAGATGCATAAAAAGCATTTGACAAATATAGCATCCTTTCTTAATAAAAATCCTCAAGAAAGTTGGAATAGAAGGGACATACTTAAACATCATAAAAGCCATATTTGAAAAGCCCACAGCTAATATCCTCAGTGGGGAAAAACTGAGAGCTTTCCCCCTGAGGTCAGGAACAGGACAGGGATGTCTACTCTCACCACTGTTGTTTACCATAGTGTTGGAAGTCCTAACATCAGCAATCAGACAACAACAATGAAATAAAAGGCATCAAAATTGGCAAAGGAGAAGTCAAACTTTCACTTTTCACAAACAACATGATACTTTAAATGGAAACCCGAAAAACTGCAACAGAAGACTGCTAGAACTGATACATGAATTCGGCAAAGTCACAGGGTACAAAACAATGTATAGAAATTAGTTGCATTTCTATATACCAATAATGAAGCAGCAGAAAGAGAAATCAAGAAACTGATCCCATTTACAATTGCACCAAGAACCATAAAATACCTAGGAATAAACCTAACAAAAGCTGTAAAAGATCTATATGCTGAAAACTATAGAAAACTTATGAAGAAAATTGAAGAAGTCACAAAGAAGTGGTAAAACTATTCCATGCTCATGGATTGGAAGAATAAATATTGTTAAAATGTCAATACTACCCAAAGCACTCTACATATTCAATGCAATCTCAATCAAAATTGCACTGACATTCTTCTCAAAGCTAGAAAAGAAATCTTAAAATTTGTATGGAACCACACAAGACCCTGAATAGCCAAGGTAATATTGAAGAAGAAAACCAAATTGGGAGGCATCACAATCCCAGACTGTAGCCTCTACTACAAAGTTGTAATCATCAAGACAGTGTGGTATTGGCACAAAAACAGAAAAATAGACCAATGGAATAGAATAGAGAACCCAAAACTGGACCAACAAATGTATGGTCAAATAATCTTTGACAAAGCAGGAAGGAGTAACCTATGGAAAAAATAGTCTCTTTAGCAAATGGTGCTGGAAGAACATGCAGAAGAATGAAACTAGATCACTTTCTTACACCATACACAAAAATAAACTCAAAATGGATGAAAGACCTAAATGTGCAACAGAAAACCATCAAAACCTTAGAGGAGAAAGCAGGCAACAACCTCTTTGACCTCAGCCACAGCAATTTCTTGCTCTACACATCTCCAAAGGCAAGGGAATTAGAAACAAAAATGAACTATTGGGACCTCATCAAGATAAAAAGCTTCTGCACTACAAAGGAAACAATCAACAAAACTAAAAGGCAACTGACGGAATGGGAAAAGATATTTGTAAATGACATATCAGATATAAAGAGTTAGTATCCCAAACCTATAAAGAACTCACCAAACTCAACACCTGAAAAGCAAATAATCCAGTGAAGAAATGGACAGAAGACATGAATAGACATTTTTCCAAAGAAGACATCCAGATGGCCAACAGACATATGAAAAGATGCTCAACGTCACTCATCATCAGGGAACTACAGATCAAAACCACACTGAGATACCATCTCACGCTGGTCAGAGAAGCTAAAATTAACAACTCAGGAAACAACAGATGTTGGCAAGGATGTGGAGAAATGGGAACCCTCTCGTACTGCTGGTGGGAATACAAACTAGGCAGCTGCTCTGGAAAACAGTGTGGAGGTTCTCAAAAAATTAAAAATAGAACTACCCTATGACCTAGGAATAGCACTACTAGGAATTTATCCAAAGGATATAGGAGTGCTGATTCATAGAGGCACATGTACCCCAATGTTTATAGCAGTGCTTTCAACAATAGCAAAATTATGGAAAGAACATAAATGTCCATCAACTTCTGAATGGATAAAGAAGATGTGGTTTATATATACAATAGAATACTACTTGGCAATGAGAAAGAATGAAATCATCCCATTTGCAGCAATGTGGATGGAACTGGAAGGTAGTATGCTAAGTGAAATAAGTCAGTCAGAGAATGACAGATATTATATGTTTTCACTCATATGTGGATCTTGAGAAACTTAACAGAAGACCATGGGGGAAGCGAAGGGGAAAAAATAGTTACAAACAGAGAGGGAGGTGGGTGAACCATAAGAGACACTTAAATACAGTGAGCAAAGTGAGGGTAGATGCAGGGGGGTGGAGAGGAAAGTGTGTGATGGGCACTGAGGAGGGCACCTGTTGGGATGAGCACTGGGTGTTTTACGTAAGTGATGAACCATGGGAATCTACCCCAAAAAGCAAGAGTACTTTACACACTGTATGTTAGCAAATTTGACAATAAATTATAATAAACAAACAAACAAATAAATATTTTTTAAAGTAAAAATAAGCCAAATGCCCAAAGTAAGGAGACAACAAAGTTTCAGAAAATACCATGTCAGTTTCCTGAAACATTGAATTGACACTAAAAAAGGCCAGCTGGAGAATTTATAAATAATTAAGATAAAATTACTGTACCTATTTTTCAATTTCTATATGATTTTAATATATTAACATTTGTACATCAGTTTACAGTACATCATGTATTTGTGCATCAATGATTTCATGTGATTCTTAAAATATCTGTAGTTAAGTCAGGTACTTGTTAGAAAGGCAGTATTATAGAATGGAGTCAGAATGTTTGGTTGAAAACCTGATTTTATCACTTATGTCGGTACAAACTTGACTGGGTACAGATGGTCCCCCATTTATAATGGTTCAATTTACGATATTTCAAGTTCACGATGGTGTGAAAGCAATACACATTCAGTAAGAAACTGTACTTAGAATTTAAAATTTTGCTCTTTTCCCAAGCTAACGATATACGGTGTGGTCTTCTCTCATGATGCCGGGTAGGGGCAGTGAACCACAGCACCCAATCGGCCATGCCATCAATCAGGGTAAACCAGTACACATACAACCGTTCTGTACCCACATAACCATTCCGTGTTTCAACTTCAGTACAGTGTTCAACACATTACATGAGATAGTCAACACTTTTTTTATAAAGTAAGCTTTGTGTTAGATGGTTTTGCCCAACTATAGGCTAATGTAAGTGTGTTGAAGGTATGTTTAAGGTAGGCTAGGTTAAGCTATGATGTTTGGTAGATTAGGTACATCAAATGCATTTTCAATATTTTCAACTTACAGTGGGGTTTATCAGGATAGAACCCCATTGTAAGTCAAGGAAATTCTGTTACATCATCTCCTTGGGAGTCACTTTCTTCATCTATAAAATGGGATCATAGAAAATAGCACCTACTTCTATTGTTTGGAGCATAAATATATCTGATAATGCATATGAAGTACCCGGCACAATATAAATACCTACTCCATGACAGGCACAATTCTATGTTCTCTACATCTATCAATTAATTTAGTACTCGCGATAAAGTAGATACACTTTTATCCATGTTTTATAGGTCAGAAAACCAAAGTACAGCAAGCAGGGTTTATAACTTGCCCAGTAGCATATATTCTTTCAGAGTGTTACATCTTTCATTCTTTTCTCTTCTTATCAGAACCATTCCCTTGTTCACAGATAAGGAAATCAAGGTTATAAAAATAGCCTGCCCAATTCGATTTGAAATTGATATTTGATTAGAAAATGATAGAGCTAGAACTTAGATTCATCCTCTTTACTGTAATCATGTGATGAAAAGAAATCGTAGAATCATTTGACTATATTACAAGGTATATAAGAACTCCCTGCTTTTGCACAAACATTTGTTGGAATGTTAATATAAATATGACTTGCACAAAATAGAGTTTTTAAAATAAAATGAAAGCCTTTCAGAAAATGACTATTAGAAAACAGGCTGACTAATATGAAACCCTTTAATATACCCCCAAAGAAGTCATTTAAAATCAGGGTTCATGGAGTAACTAAATAATTCAGTTGTTTAATGGGGTTGTTAACATGAGTTTATGTTTGGGCAATTGTCCAACTCTTAACTGGATGAATAGAAACAAGACAGTCAAGGAATGAACAGGCATCAGTGAAGCAATTGTTCTGGGCCTACCCCCATAGAAATCACTGCAGACTACCAGCACAGAAATGCAAATGGAACAAAAACATCAGTAATGATCTAGTATTAACGTACCTCTAACGCAAAATCCACATTCATTCTGCAAATATGATATAAACATACAGTTATAAAATAGAGTGTGCCACAAAGCCTAATATCAGAATCAAGTGGTAAAGGGTCTCAGGCTTTCCTTAAAGATGTTCTAACACTTTATGATTTGTTTTGTTTTATTTTTGCCTTTATTCAACTCCTACTCTTTGGTTAGTGTTTTAAATTATTTATGAACTATGTTTTGTGAAAATAAGAGTTTGCCTGGAGATTTGAGCCATTAGTTGTATTGCCCTTGTCACCACTACCAGTGGCTTGCGATCATGAAAGGGTGGGTGCCTGTTCCTCACCCCTATTGTGTAGCAGAAATCCTACTTCTTCATTCTAATGAAGGTTGATTGCTGCCATAAATTCAATGCTTCTTTCTTTCTTCACTGGTCCATTAGCAGGACAAACCTGAAGAAATCAACTGTGCAAATTCAGTGAATAAATTCTTTACTGTCTCCTGATGGAAGTATTCCTTCCTGGGACCTGGAATCTCTATTAGAAAAGAGGACTAAATTGTAGGGTGATAAGCACAAATGTCTTGTATCAAATAGGTCCCTGTGAGTTATGGTAAAATGGACCAGTTCCACTTCCATCCCTGGTTCCTGGTTTCTTGAAGACACCATACTATTCATTGATTCAGCTCATGTATTGCACTTTGGAGGTCAGAATCCCCAAACCACAAGATGTTATTTTTGACCTGGAATGGTAGCCAACACTTAACAGGCAATCCATCATCATCATTTTATTGGGCCAGTTCTGGGTTATGGGGTACATGATAGCTAACATATCCTTATCTTTCTAAGGCAATGTTGCTATTAGATGGGGCATTCCGTGTGCCTTCTGAAAAGACACCAGCAGAGGAATGGGGGGTGGGGGGGGGAGCTAGTGAAGGCAAACAAATCCAGAAGTTGTACACCTCTGGAAAGAGAGAACTTCTGCCATCCCTAAGAAACATAGAAACATGGAAACATTGAAAATGTATCCATTGCCCGCTGTCTCTAAGGACACTAACTCCTCCCTGCTTCTGGATTGGGCACTGAGCTATGCATGTAAATGCACAGGGTCTCAAAACCTCTGCATCAGCAGGAAACAAAAGGTGTGCAGCACGAGTTGCATGGAGCACTGTTAGGTAGGATCTGTATGTGTCAGTGAGAGCCCACAGATTGCTGGTTGCCTTAGCAGCAGCTGGAATAAGACGGGGGTGAGGCCAAAATGATCTCAGGTGGCACATAATATAAGGCTTCTTTTTTAAACAATGCTCTAACTGTTAAAATTATAGTTATCTATCATGCAGTTATAGGACTCATGAACATAGTCATCCAAGAGTAATAGCAAGTATTTGCATAACAGTTTCTATTGCCACACATCCTAAAGTTTTATAAGTGGTAAGTCATTTACAGTCATCATCAACCTAGAAGTTAATCATGCAAATGAGGAAACTGAGGCACAGAGTAGTTGTGTAAATTAGTTAGGGAGACAATATTAGTACGTGAAAGAGCCAGGACTTGAACTCAGATTTTTATACTGCCTAAAAGGTATATGGTTCTGCAATAACTTTAAAATAAGAGAAGAGATAAACATGTAGGCAACTAGAGGCTGGAACTAGTTTGGAGCTGGGGTGGTCCTGGGGGTGAGGAGGGGTGTGAAAGATTTTGTCCTATGCCTCAGGGGACTAATCAGCCGACAGTGACCATAGCACATGGCCCATGGTACTGGAGCTCTTGAATTACTCTGTTGAGACCTGTTAGAGATGCCAACCATCAGGAATACTACAGCCCATGATGCCAAGAGCAGGAGTTCTTAAACATTTTGCGCCAGGGATTCTTTTGTCCTTCTAGAGACAAAGTAATATTTTTAAGTGCATAAAATGCAACTGATTATTTTAAAGGAAAGCAAATTAGTTAACAACAGTTTTTTAATGTTTTATTTATTTTTTGAGAGAGCGAGCACGCAGGAGAGGGGCAGTGAGAGGGAGAGGGAGAGAATCCCAAGCAGGCGTTGCACTGCCATGCATTTAGTGCATGCACTAAAAACTAAGATCTTGCTGGAGTAACTACCACTGTTTCAAAAATATCTTTGAGGTATATACAATAATTGTAATAGGAAATATTCGTGGTTTCTCTCGGTGACAAAGTTACAAATGCTGCTAAAATTACTATGGCTTGTGGCTTACACTCAGAGGAAAATGCTAAATGTCACCTAGAAGTTAGTGAACACAAAGATGTAACTTTTCCCAGTGAAATTAATCAAGCCCCTAAATTCTTTGATACATACTTTGCAGCTTCAGAGAACCCCTGGAGAGGGACAGGACCATGGAAACATCCAGTGGAGGAATAATGGGGGGTGATTTCACTTCTTAAAACACATCTCAATGTCTTATGTTGCTTCACCCACCTCCTGGATGCCCAGCTGGGCTGAGAACAGTGGTTCCTGCACTCATGTAATTCCAGGTATGTGTGTGTGTGTGTGTGTGTGTGTGTGTGTGTGTGTGTTCAGTAGAGACTAAACAGATATTAAAAATAGACATAAATATCATGTTTGATTCTGATATTTAGCAATTTCTTATGAAAAATTATGCCTAAACTACATTATGACAAACTAAAGAGCATCTATTTGTTTTATACATACTATTGCACAAACAATGTTGGTATTCACGTACTCCCTAAATTAATTTAGCAGAAAAGTTAAGAAAAGATTTCCAAAAAAATTTTCTATTTCTTTTTCTCTTTTAATTCTTCATACAACCTATATTACAATAGGAGGAGCTTAAAAAATAAAAACATTAAAATACATTTTTTTCAAGAGCCATAAAGGAAGCAGAAAGGGCAGGCTTTCAGAAAATGAGATGCTAATGTTAAATTAGTGCATTTCATATACATTTTTGCACTGCCAAAATATACCTACTCACATCCATCTGTAAATACAGAAACAAGTGTGTAGTTGATCTGTATTCACCTATAAATACAGAAAAGATCTAAAGATGAATATAAAAAACTTTGGTATTAGCTGTATTCGAAGCATACAAAGCCTTACTCTTTCCATGGGAGTAATTGAGAGAGGCATTGACACAGAAAATAGAGTAAGAATCAAAAATTTTAGCCCTGAATGCTAAGCAGTTCATATAAACAAATAGTAAATCTATGGAGCTTGCACAAAACAATGATTTTAATATTTGGTGTTTGAAGTCTTGACATTGCTAGAAATTAATAATGATCGCAGTAACTAGAAAGTAATAGATTAATTATCATTGTAATGACTAGTATAAAATTAAGTTATAAAATGACTTTAATAAATCAATGAGAAATGAGCAAATTCTAAAAGAGTATTGTGAAATTGTGTTTCCATTAACTTGCCAGAGGATCCAGCCTACCAATGAGAGATTATCACAGGACTATTATTCAAGGTCATTCCTATAGACACGAGGTTGTAGAAACTTTCTGTGACAGAAAACCTTCTAATAACTGCAATTTATTCCCTCTAATAGACCCTACATTAAGGAGTATTGACAAAATACTAGGCCCTTCCAACAAGATCCAAAGCTAAATTACTACATGCATCACAGGTATTCAAAACTAAAAACAGTTGCTAAATTTATTTTTCTTATTGAACATCTGCTATGTGACAAGTACTATGCCAAGGGCTGGGACTATAGTATTGAACAAAACAGACACTGCCCCAGACTTCTTGGAGCCAGGGTATCAGGCACGTAATCATTGTAAAGTGTGATGCATGTTATGATAGGAAAAGTCCAGTTAGCTGTGGAAGCACAAAGAAGAGACACAGAGCCCATTCGTTGTAGGGTATCCAGGGCCTGTACAGGATATGGGAGAACAGGTATGATTGACGAGGAGGAAGGTGGATATAGGAAATGTATTCCAGGGCGAGGGGTTCTCCCGAGCATTTGTGGGATTAGAGGGATCATGGTCACTTCAGAGAACTCAAGGTCAGGAGTGGCTGGAACGTAGAATGAGAGGAGAGGAAAACAAACAAGGTGAACCCGGGCAAGCACACGGGGTCACACCACAGACCCCCTTGTAGGCCATGGTTGAAGTGAATTGTGTGCCTCCCAAAAGACATGATGACGTCCTAATCCTAATCACCAGTACCTGTGAATATAACTTTATTTGGAAATAGGATCTTGCAGGTGTCATCCATTTAAGATGAGATCATACTGAGCTAGAGTAGGTCCTAATCTGATGGAATTGGTTTTCTTTCTTTCTTTTTTAAAAATATTTTGTTGTTAAGCAATCTCTACACCCAGTGTGGGTGTCGGACTCACAACCCTGAGATCAAGAGTCATATGCTCCACCAGTTGAGCCAGCCAGGTGCCCCTGTAAGTGGTTTTCATATAAGAGAAGAATGCCATGTGAAAGGACAGGGACCCACAGCGGGGAGATTGCCATGTCAAGACAGAGGTACGAAGACTGAAGGTCTGCTGCCACAAATGAAGGAAAGCGAGCCTGGGGGGATCAGAAGCTAGAAGAAGCAAGGAAGGATCCCCCTTCCCCTAGGAGGCCTTCAGAGGAACTTGACTTCAGACTTTAAGCCTCCAAAACAATACACGTCTTTCACTTTAAGCCGCCCACATTTGTAGTAATTTGTTTTGGCAACCCCTAGGAAACTGATACCTTAAGAGTTTGGACTCCCTCTGGCCAGAGGAATGCTACTGGCAAGATTTGATTAGGGGAGCAATCTCATCGATTTTCAGCTTAAAAGGATGGCTCTGACTACACTAGAAAATACAGACTGGCAGGAGAGCAAGGCTAGTGGAAGAGAAACTGGAGGCTGTAGCAGGAAAACTGGAAGTTGTGCTGCCAGGAATCACACCCAATTACATCCCATTAGAGTTGTTCTAGCAAAAACACTGTGGCTTCCGCTGCCTGGCAGCAATTCTGTGGCTCAAATCACGCTCCAAACTGGAAGGCAAGAGCTCTGGGACTCGCCACCAGGCTCACCCAAAGACTGAGTCTGCACATGCTTACATGCTATTTCCTTAACGTTGCCCTTCTGCCGGGATGGGGATATCTCCTGTAATGCAACTTCACAATAAAGAAAGTTGTCACAATAAAACTCTAGCTTCCACTTTGGTATGACAGTATTGTAATGTAAGAATTTTTCAGGTCCAAGAAGAGAATTCAAAAAAAATGTTGAATAGCCACACCTGGTAATGCCCACCATGATCAGTAAATGGAATTATCAAACCATAGTTCTTAAACCATAAATCTGAGATTCATATTTAATTTAACCCTTCTCTTATCTCCATATCCAATTAATCTTCAAATTATATTGATTTTCAAGCTTAATGTCTCTAGGCAGATCATATTTTTGTCTCCTGCAACCCCCACCCCTGCTTGATTTCAATGTAATTGGGTGTTATTGCTGGTTGTATAACTTCTGAGACTGGTTCTCCTACAACTTTGCAAGTGTGAGATAGTTAAATCCTTTAACTAATATCCTCTTCTTAAACCAGTCAGAGAAGATTCTGTTGTTTACAATCAAGAATCCTGACTTCTATATTAAGAAAAAAAAACGGGAAGAAAAACCTTTCCAGGTTAGGTGAAAAGGGACAGTTAGATAATAAGTTGTCACAACAGGTTATGTCCATAAACAAAAAGGACTTTCACTTTCCTGGATTGTATGTAACTGACCCAGAAAAGTGAAATATCTTGACAGCATTTTAATGCAACCACATCTAATTCATTTTCTTATCCAAATTGGCCTTTGACAATAAGTTTATCACCAAACAAATGTATAAAATGTATACTATTTTGTGTGTTTCCTTGTGTGTAGGAACCAGTAAGGATAAAATTGTACAATTTATAGGTATAAGGGAAAAAATAATTACCTTAACACATTTCATCAGAATTCCTCATGGAATAGGACCTGTCATTGTTCTATGAACTTATTTTTCTATCCAAGTCATTTGGGGTGGAAAGTGAGACCCTGAGGATATTAGTTAACAGAAAGAAAAGATTGCTAAACTGATCTGTATCCAAAATGAGCTGAGGAATTGGAAATAAGTGTGCTAATTGGAAAGCCTAAGAGAGAGGGAGGGTTAAGAGAAGGAAAGAGAAAACTAAGGGAGGGGAGATAAAAGAGGGAGAAGCAATCTTTTGAGAGGCTAGAGTCCACGTTGGTAGGTATCAGTACAAGATATTAAAAGATTGATGCCTATTATGCAATTTTTAATTTGTTTACGTGCCATACTGTAACTTTGGTTAGCATCCACTATTCTAACAAAGTCTATTACACACATAAAGCCTTGAGTGAGTTTTGTTTTTGTGGTAATCAAGAAGGTAACTGAGTGTCCTATTTGACTCGACATGGTAGAGAACATAATGTCTATGCAATGATTCATGTAAGTAACTAATTCTTAGAAATAGGTAAGATAAAGAGGTCCTTGGAGATCTAGCCCCTGCCTACTTACCTGAAGTCATGCTCCTTTTCCTTCACAAGCCTCCAGCTGTACTAGTCTGGTCTCTGCTTTTTAAGTAGCTTGAACCATCTCCAACCTCACAGCCTTTATATATTCCCATCATCTACTGGAAATTACTTTCTCTGTTCTCTTGGTGGCTACTCATCTTCTGATTTTTTGCTTAAATCTTTCTTCCTTAAGAAAATTTTAGAGTAGTTTCTCCCCAATATACTCATGTAGAACAGTGTATGTTTTCCTTCATTTTATTTATCTTGTAGGATCATCTTTGAGGTTTAAAGGAAATAATTGTAGAAGGTTCCAACTACGTGATAGATTCTCAAAATTTTGTAACTGCTATTATTAACATTATCATAATCAAAATTGATCTCACTCTAGCTGTTGGCTTCATCTCTTCTAAGGAGAAACAATCCAGCTGGCATGCACATGTAACTCAAGATGCCACCTCCTTTAATTCCTGAAACTTCTCTATCTCTAGAAAGTTTTGAGGGTCAACAACTAGGATAAGAGAAATGCAGTGTTGAAAGAATTTGGGCACTGAAAACCTATTTTTATTCAGACAAAAAATCAAATGTATCCAAGATTGGTGAGTCTAATCCACCATAGTGCTTTTACAAATTTGTTTGGTAATGGCAATTTGGAAACATAAGTCCTGTCTTTTAGAAATGGGACCCAGCACTTCTTGGGAATTGACAAGAGTCTAATATTTAAAGATATATGCTGAATTTAGCAAAGTGAGGAAGAAAGGGTTACACTCGCTCTGATATGAGCATCACTTAACAGAAGTGCAATGCTAACAATAAACTTCCAGATGTAGTAAATTATTTTCCAGAATATCTTCAGTAACAGTGCCTTAAAGAGGGCATTCCACTGCCAATTAATTTTTTCCATTGCCAACTATTTAAAATAATTAAAACATGTTCTAATATAATGGCATACTAGTAATGTTTCATAAGATATAAGGAAAAAATAAGAGTCATTCCATTTTGCCATTTAGTATTCTGTAACTGGCAAATGGTAAAATGTTAATATGCAACTGTTGCTCCCAATTAATTTATGTAAAGCTCTCTGAAATCCATTTGGCAGTTCTTTAAGTGTGCCTCTAAAAGTTTCTCTTCTCTAAGACATAAAACAATGAGGAGAGACTTGGTTGATGGCAGGACTCTACCATGGGAAAGCTCGAAGGAAAACAATAAAAGGTTTTTCTAACTGTTCACTCTTCCAATCAGGCTCACAGAAGAAACACTTCTCATCAGCCTGTCAATAGGATAGATTCTGAACATAAGGCATAGAGAAAGGGTGTGGTAGGGGAAAACCTATTCCAGATTGCCCACTTAGAGTCTCTAGCAACCATCACACATGTTGCCCATACACTAAGAAAAAGATAAAAGAATATGTGCTTCTTTGATGATTATAAATCATAATCACTATTTTTGGACACTATCAGAGGTAAGGATCATTTAAAAAATATTTGCCCGTGTCAATCATTGTATAAAACACTCAAAACTACCCCCTCCTTATAACCCTCAGAAAAAGTGCCATCAATTACATAAGATGGAAGAAAAAAAGGTTTGAAGTGTTTCCTGGCCCCATCCCACTCCACCACCATTTATTGCACTGACCTTCCAGTATTCAGAGAACCACAATACCCCAACTTTGTGAACCTAGAGATATGTTCTCTCTGAAGCATTTAGCAGTGAAACTGTCACTGATCAGAGGGACAGTTACTTACTTTGGCTGCATTGCTGGAGCTCCCCATGCAAGCATTGTTTGCCACCAACTGCCATCATTACACGGCTTGCTTCTGAGATCTAGAGCCGATGAGAATTAAGAGTTTGCTTGATTTGGTAGAATTATCTGTGTCTAATTACAGAAGAGTTAGGCAATCTTATACATAGATTCAGTTCATCAAGGAAAAAGTCATGTTGGTCTTTTAGCATGATACAGATAGTAGTTTCCAAACCTTCATTGGCATAGAACATCTTGGTCAAAGGATTTTATTTGTTTTTAATTGCAGTTTTTATTTATTTATTTATTTTATTATGGTAAAACATGTATGACATGAAACTTGTCACTTTCGTCATTTTTAAATGTATAATTCATTGGCATTAACATCAATGTCATTAATATTCACAACTAGTGGTGCAATCATCACCTTCCAAAACTTCTTCATCACCCCAAAGAGGCACTCTGTACCCAAAAAAAAACAATAACTGCTCAACTCCCCTCCCTTCAAGTTCCTGGTAACCACTAATCTACTTTCCATCTCTATGAATTTACCTACTTAAGATATTTCATATAAGTGGAATCATACATTTGTCCTTTTTCACTTAGCATAATGTTTTCAAGGTTCATCCATGTTGTAGTATGTGTTCTTTTTATGTCTGAATAGTATTCCTTTGAATGTGTATACCACATTTTGTTTATCCATTTATCTGTTGAGGAGCACTTCGGTTGTTTCTACCTTTTGTTTATTGTGAATAATGCTACAATGAATATTGGCATACAAGTATTTGCTTACAACTCTTTGGGGTATATACTTAGGAGTGGAATTAATAGATCATATGGTAATTCCATCTTTAACTTTTTATACAACTATCAATTTGTTTTCCACAGCAGCTGCATCCTTTTTCATTTTGTTTGTCTCTCTGTTGTTTGTTTCTGTGGAAGTTAATGTGTAAAACATATAAAGGCAGAGTGATTCTGGTGGAAGCTTCTTGAGTTAGCCTCTGAGGAAACACCTGGAAGGTTTTGACTGCCACAAACATCTTTTAAAATCCTTCCACACTCCTTCTTATGACAGATAATGGAAGAGAGCTCTGAAAACAGAGAAAATTCTTTCAAGTCACACAGCTAATGAATGCTCACTGTGGGTATCAAACCAGATTGCTGAATACAAGCTAGATTACATTTCTTGCTATTTGTATCTGGCTAAACTGGACATGTTTTTCTTTAATATTTTAGTTTTTTTTGCCTTACCAAACAAAATTTTCCATGTAGCTATTTACTGACCCACGCTCCTTCCAGCTAGGGGTTCTGACATCCCATTTTCTATTTGATCACTGGATTTGGCTAGCTGGTGAAAGAAGAGAAGGACTGAGCATAGAGGATAGTACATTTGTTTTCTAGGGTTGCTGTAACAAGGAACACAGACTTGGTGACTGAAAACTATACACTTTTATATTCTCTCACAATTTTGGAAGCTAGAAGTCCAAAATCAAAGTGCTGGCAAGGCCATGTTTCCCCTGAATCTTTTAGGGTAGAATTCTTCTTTCTTCTTGCAGCTTCTGATAGCCCCAGGCACTCATTGGCTTCTGGATGCAATACTTCAATATCTGCATCCCTTGTCAAATGGCACTCTTCTGTGCTTCTGTGCCTTCACATGGTGTTTTAGTCTGTTCTGGCTGTTGTCACAAAATCCACAGACTGAGTGGCTTATACACAGCAGAAATCTATTGCTCATAGTTCTGGATGCTGGGAGTCCATGATCAGGTACCAGCATGGTCAGGTCCTAGTGAGGGTTCTCTTCCAGGTTGCAGGCTACCAACTTCTCATCGTATCCTCATATGGTGTTAGGAGCAAAGGATATTTCATAGGCTTCTTTCACAAGGGTGACAGTCCCATTCATGAGGGTTCTACCCTCATCACCTGAATCATCTCTCCAAGGCCCCACCTTCCAATAACATCACTTTGGATGTTAAGATTTCAACATGTAAATTTGGGCCAGGTGAGGGGACCATAAACATTAAGCCCATGGCATGTGGAATTCTCTTCATCTTACCAGAACATCAGTCATATTGGATTAGGGAGCCACCCTGCTCCCTTATGACCTCATCTTAACTTAATTAATTTTATTTGCAATGTCTATATTTCTAAGTAAGATCACATTCTGAGGTACTTGGAGTTAAGACTTCAACACAGCTTATTTTGAGGAAGTGCAGCGGGGGCACAGGTAGGTGCAATTCAACCCAGAGTGATAGAGAATTCTCTATGAGCCAGCCATAGAAATAGTATATTTCCCCCCTAAAGACATTTCATTGGCTGGAACTCAGTCATATGGGTCCACTGATCTGAAACTGAGTCTGAGAAATACAGTGTAGCACAGGAGCTGGTAAATACATAACACTTATGCCACAAATGGTAACCGTACAACCCAAGTAATTCAATTCTCTACCTTCTACTGGTGAGAAACACTGAAAACATGGTTGTGAGTTAATTTTAAGTTATGTCAAATACATATCTGTAAATATAACTGACCTATTTTCATTCATGAAAATGAAAATGCTCTGTATTCTTAGTTAAAATAGGATTGGGGTAAAATGTTAGAAAAGAGGGTTAAGGAAGAATATGAGACAGAAAAGGGAATGTGGCATTATTTCCTGTTTCACACTTCTTTCACTCAACTTGGATTAGAGAAAAAAGACAAATGGTAAGTTTTGTTCCTTTGTTTACTTTTGAATGTATTTAATTAACTCAGTATTTTATTACTACAGTAAATTAAAGGGGAGACTTCCGAATTTATGGATGGACCTTTAAGAAATTGCTTTGAAGTTATTTCTCATGTCAGGATGTGGCTAGGTAAAACAATATGAAAAGTTGGTGTACTATCTGTAGTCAGGTGTGGCTCAAAGTGTTATAGAAGTGGTAAGTCAGTTAACAAAGTACAGCCAACTGTTAGTTTTCTTCCCAGTGTTCCCTCCTCAGAGAAACAAATTTTGATGAAGTAAAAATATGTCTAGCCCTGGAAGACAAATAACAAATACTAGGAAGAAATTCAATGATCAACTACATTTAGTCAATCATGGCAAACCTGTTTGCATTAGGCAGTATTGGTTTAGGTATGTCACATGACCCAGTTTTGGAAAATAAAATGTAAGTTAAACTTCCCAAGAGGAGCCTCTGTGAAATATATATTTTTTGATGATAACAGAAGTATGCAGAGAAAAGTCTTTTTCCTTTTCCATTCCTACTTCTTATTTAGAATACTGTCACATAAAGACATTGATTGAAGCTGCAGTCACCATCTTAAAGTAAGAGAGGAGTCATCATTAACACACTAAGAGTGATAGAGCGGTAAAATTGAACAGTTTCACTTTCAGGCACAGAATGACTCTGTGACTCCAGAATAAATGTTCAGTAAATAATAAGCATCTATGTGGGATAAGCTGACTTGAATCAGGTAATCTGTTACTTGTAGTCAAACTCATCCTAACTGATAACAATATGCATATGCCTAGGGATCCACCTGTGTTCCAGGGTCCCTATCAGCTAAATTCAAGAGGTCTTTAATCTGTGTGCTCAGTTCCTCTTCTTAAATAGTCTGCCCTGATGACAGAAAGAAATATCTGGTTCAACACCAGAAATATCTGGTCCAACTATGGACTAGCATGGGAAGAGGGTTGAAATTATGATTACTTATATAACAGGTGATTTCTGATTATTCATCTCATCTCCAAGTCTCATTCTTTCTATATTAAATAAAGTGTGGGCTCAGTTTTCTCTATGGGCTATGTAAGCTCCATTCTGGATTTGAAGTTGGCCCTGACCCAACCTTAGGATGCTGAGGTTCTGATATGCTGCTTAGTCCTGCCCAGAGCCTTCCTCTGGGCATGGATCTTGATACCTCAACCCACAGTTGGAGACCTGCTTTTACTAAAACGATGATTTCAAACCTTAGATTCCATCATTTAATACACTTGGTCCTGCAGTTCTCTTGTGGTCCTGCTTACTGGAGTGAATCGCTAATATTGCTTTCTGCCAGAACCATATCAAAATTTGCCATACCCTTTGTAGAGCTGTGTCCATTGGTCCTTGCTGGTTCCAGCCTGGCCACTAAGTGTCTTCAACTGTCCTGTGTATCCTGCTTCTCTCCTTTTCCCTGCTGGTCCATGTTGCTGAAGCCTCTGGATGCCTCCTTCCCAAGATGACATCAGTTGGAGGCAGCAATGAGATATAGTACAAACAGCCCAGGACCAGGAGTCATTCAATCTGAAATGCAATTAGAGTTTTGCCCCATACTGTCTGTGTGACCATGAGCAAATCACTTAACCTCTCTGGGTCTTGGCTTTGTCATCTGTAAAATGAAGAGGTTGAGCTAAATGAACTCTAAGATCTCTCCCTGATCTAAAACTTCAAAATGAAAAGCAAAGCTTTAAACTGGTTTGACCATAGTCATTTATTTTCACAGTAGGAGCCTTTAAAAAGTTTGCCTTTTGCTTGAAGTTTCTTCCATTTTTTTCTGATTTTCTTTTCCTTCTGGATAATTCCAATTCTCCTCCTAAAGGCTATTCTCTATTTCTATGATAACGTCTAAAAATGCTGTGCTCTGTGAAATATCTAGGCTTCTTACCAAAACAAGCTATAAATTCCCATTCCTTAGAGGATTTCCTCTTTTTTGTTGTTGTTGTGGAAATAAACATGATGAAAATTTTGAATATTATTTAAAGATGAGTATTTTCATTATGCCATCCGTCTAACAGCAATTCTGCAGGAAAAAATAACGTCAGGGACCTGAATGAATAGAAGTGAGTGTCATAACAAATTAATTGCTTCTGAGGAGGTATTTCTGATTAATCCATCCACTGTGATTCTCCAATTCTTTGTCCACTTATTACATTCTAATCTGTACCAAACAAACAATCTCTGGAACAATTTGCGGAATGGGGGCATATAAATGGATAAGTGAATTAAAATTACCTAGCCAATGGGATAATGACTTTAGTGTTCATAACATAGAGAGTATATATACAAAATAATCTAGATCTAAATGTTCTTCTCTGTAGAAGTGTTGGTGGGAAGAAGTGGGAGGTGGGAAGAAGGTAGCATAATACAAAGCTTTTCCTAGGAGCTAATGAGTCAGCTCTATTACTCAAACTGAAATGGCCACACCTGAAGCTGCCACTATAAGGGCCCCAAAGAACTCTGAGAATATATGTGCAGGAGGGGAAGGTGGGTGTTCAGCTTAAACAACTCCAAGGTCTTGTACACAGTCAATTCCTACAACCTGCGCTTATAAAGAATGTCAGATAAGAAAAAGCAGGAAGCATGGGTTTGATTCATTCCCCTTCATACCTCAGTCCTTTTTCTCTCTCTAAACATCAAACTCTGACCAACAAATTGTTCAATAAATATGTATTGAACACTTAATCTATATAAGGTAATGCATTATGTACTGTGAATCATATAACACACACAGCAGTCTGGGTCTTGACCTTATGAAGTAGTTTAAGGCTCCAGCCATGGTTAAGAAAAGACACATCATCATGTATGCTATTTGTGCCAATGGTTGAACAAGGGATGTGGTTGTGGATGATTGTTTGCTTACAGTCCCCATCTGTCCTACACCCCTATCCTCAGCCTCACTCACTCATCTACCTAGGGATAGGACTGATACTCACACCCCTTCTGGGCCCTGAAAGGACAATAGTAAGTAAGCCACGAAAAGACAGGACAAAGTGATAGAGCCTATATCAGAATTAAAAATGTACAGGAGTTAACTAAAGGAAGGAAGTAATCTCAGTGAAAGGAAATTGATGTTTGGCTTACAGATCATTCATGCTAGAACTGGAGCAGGGGTGGAGGGAACATACCCTATCTCCTTCACCTCAAGGACTTGAAGGGACTAGAAAAACTTCCTCCAATATTACTGAGGGGAAAATTAAGTGAAACCTAACGACTGATGGAGTGAATCAGAGGGCCTTATGATGGGACAGGAAGTTTTAAAAGTCAATTCCAGTCACTTTTCTAGAAACTTGCAAATGTCTTCCACTTTACCCAGAATAAAGCTCCAAGTTATGCAAGACCCTAACGTGACTTGGGCCCCACTCTCTATTCTGTCTCATCTCCTGACCCTCTCCCTTCAGCTCTCTCAGCTCCAGGCACATTGACTTCCCTGATGTTCATCAGACGGATAGAGCTTACTCCCACCCACTGATCTCTGCATTTGCTGCCCCTCTTGCTGACAGCCCCTCCCTTAAATGACTCATTCTCTTGTTGTCATTCAAGGTTTTGTTCTAATGTATCCTTAGGAGAAAGATGGCCCCTCGCCTCTCTAAACTGGTGACCACCCAGTCATTTTCTCCCCGTTTTGACCTGTGTATTAGTTTCCTGATGCAGCTATAATGAACTACCACAAACTTGGTGCTTGAGAACAACAGATATTTCCTCGCACAGTTCTGGAGGCCAGAAATCTGAAATCAGTTTCACTGAGCTGAAATCAAGATGTTGGTGGAGCTGTGCTCTTTCCAGAGCCCTAGGAGAGAACTCATTGCTTGCCTTTTCCAGCTTCCGGTGGCTGCTGGCATCCCTTAGCTTGCGGCTGTATCACTCCAAACTCTGCCTTCTTGTGGCCTTTTCCCATTCTGTCTGTGAAACACCCCCCTCTGTCTCTCTCAGTATCCCTGTGATGGCATTTAGGGCTCATTCAGATGACCCAGGATAGTCTCCTCATCTCAAGATCTTTAACTTAATTACATCAGTAAAGATCTTTTTCCAAATAAGGTAATATTTACCAATTCCAGGAATTAGGACTGAAAGCTTTGGGGCCATTTTTTAACCTACCACATCCTGTCTTATTTATTCTAATAATGCATTTCACTACCTCACCTGTTATTTATTTGCCATATATTTATTGATTTGACATCCCTGTCATATCCCCAACATAAGTAAATAAGTATTTGTTACAAGAATGAATGCAAAGACTCACTCATGGCCAACCAGAGGGAGCAGATATGGTCACAGACATGATTGCGTGTTGGTGCTCTTGTCCATCAGAGCTTTCATATGTTACAGAAACTCCAAACTGCCAGTACGCAAATCTCTGTATGGGGGGGGGGGGTTCTTTTTTCCCAGAACCACAGAAGACCATGCTGTCCAAGCACAGATCAGAAGATCCAGGAAAATAGCAATAGCACATCTTGAAAGTAATATTCAACCAGGGGCCCTCAGGTTTCAGTGTATATAAATACCCCAGTTCCTTTGGTCCTCAGATGAGATCACTCTGAGTGTATGATTGGCATCGTTTTGGGAGCTTCCCCGTGGAACTTAACCTTCGTCACCCACTGTTGTGGTTGGCCTAATAGCACACTGGTTGATGGTTCTCCACTAGTGTATCACACTGCACCTGCTCCTTTCAACTCCCAAATAAACTATCAGCACTTGCTCTGTGTCTCGAGGCCTGCTTCTGAGTGAACCCAAACTTAAACAAGAATAAAAGTAATGAGTTGCTTTGTGCCATCTTGAAACTTCTGATCAGTGCCTAATTATTTAATAAATAATTTTCAGCAACGGACCTTACCTTCCCACCTTTAAGGATTCTGAGTGAAATAAACAACTTGTCTAACTATTCAGGGTGACCCTACTTCTGATTACAATGTGCTGCTTATTTGATCGAGATAACTCTTCCTTACTATTGGGAATGCAAACTGGTGTGGCCACTGTGGTAGACGGTACTGAAGTTCCTCAAAAAATTAAAACTAGATGTGGTGCCTGGGTGGCTCAGTTGGTTAAGTGTCCCACGTCGGCTCAGGTCATGATCTTGCAGTCTGTGAGTTTGAGCCAAGTGTCAGGCTCTGTGCTGACAGCTCAGTGCCTGGAGCCTACTTCAGTTTCTGTGTCTCCCTCTCTCTCTCTCTCTGCCCCTCCCCCACTCACGCTCTGTCTCTTTCTCTCTCTCTCAAAAATAAACATTAAAAACATTAAACAACAAAAAAAAAGAGGTTAGAGTGGGAGAGAGCCAAAGCATAAGAGACTGTTAAAAACTGAGAACAAATTGAGGGTTGATGGGGGGGTGGGAGGGAGGGCAGGGTGGGAGGGAGGGCAGGGTGGGTGATGGGTATCGAGGAGGGCACCTTTTGGGATGAGCACTGGGTGTTGTATGGAAACCAATTTGACAGTAAATTTCATATATTAAAAAATAAAAAATAAAAAAATAAAAAAAATAAAAAATAAATAAAAAATAAAAAAATAAAAACATTAAACAACGAAAAAATTTTTAATTAAAAATAAAACTACCCTATGATCCAGTCATCGTACTACTATTTACTTAAGGAATAAAAAAACACTAATTTGAAGGGATATATTTTCCCCCCATGTTTACTGCAGCATTATTTACAGTAGTCAAACTATGGAATCAGCCCGAGTATCCAAAAATAGATTAATGGATAAAGAAGATGTGGTACATATGTACAACGGAATATTATTCAGCCATAAAAAGAATTAAATCTTGCCATTTCCAACAACATGAATGGATCTCGACAGTATAATCCTAAGTGAAATAAGTCAGAGAAAGATAAATACCATATGATTTCACACCTCTATGGAATTTAAGAAACAAAACAAATGAAGTGGAAAAAAGAGACAAACCTTAAACCAGACTCTTAAATATAGAGAATAAGTAGATGGTTACTAGAGGGGAGGTGAGTGGGGGATGGGTGACATAGGTGAAGGGGATTAAGGAGTGCACTTGTCTTGAGAAGCACTAAGTAATGTATGGAAATGTTGGATCACTATATTGTAAACTGGAACTAATATACCACTTTATGTTAACTACACTGAAATTAAAATTAAAAAAAAAAAATACAAATGTTCCCTAAACCTGTATTAAGTCTTCATTTGGGTCGCCTGGGTGGCTCAGTCAGTTAAGCATCTGACTCTTGGTTTTTGGCTCAGGTCATGAGCTCATGGTTCATGGGTTTGAGCCCCACATCAGTCTCTGCACTGACAGTGCAGAGCCTGCTTGGGATTTTCTCTCTCCCTCTCTTTCTACCTCTTCCCTGCTCTCTCTCTCTCTCTCAAAATAAATAAATGGGGGTGCCTGGATGGCTCAGTCGGTTGAGCATCCAACCTCAGCTCATGATCTTGTGATTTCTGAGTTCGAGCCGGTGTCAGGCTCTGTGCTGACAGCTCGAGCCTGCTTAAGATTCTGTGTGTGTCTCTCTCTGCCCCTCCCCTTCTTGCTCTCTCTCCTCACCCTCTCTTTCTCCCTCAAAAATAAACAAACATTAAAAATTTTTTTAAACAAATTAACTTTAAAAATTAAGTTTTCATTTAAGATATAATAAAGGACTGGAATGTCTGTAAAATCAGGCTGACAAGAATCAGAGATATTTCCCAACATTGAGCTACATTAATAATCCAAAAATACAAATTATCACAAGACATAGACAGGGAGGGAAAAATGTGGGGCCGTAAATGCACATAAGGACACACTGTAAACCATATTTAACCTAAGATCGCTACGTCATGCCCCCAGGAACATCACTTACAAAAAAAAGGAGCTTGTTTGGTCATGATACATTTTCATTTTATATTCTAATTGTTACATAGACATTTTCCAAAAGTCATTCTTGATGAATCAATAGATTCTAGGTTTGTTTATCATAGTCCTAGGTAGATCAGGTACACTCTTCTAAAAGGATTCCACAGATGAAGATTCTCCTACCAGTAAATACCATGTGTTTCCAGGAAGCCTTTTATTAGCATGTTTAAAAAAGATTTGACCAAATAATCATTCTTTCTTGAGGCATCACCTTATAAAGGGAGAAATGCATTATAGACCTATCGGTAGATCTTTCCATCCTAACAAATTATCATGTTAGGATAATGTGGAATGAACATCAAAAGGTTAATAGACATTTTGATTCACTTTGAGGAGACTACCCACACTTTGAAAGTATCTGCTCTTTTTTTTTTTAATTTTTTTTTTAACGTTTATTCATTTTTGAGACAGAGAGAGACAGAGCATGAATGGGGGAAGGTCGGAGAGAGAGGGAGACACAGAATCTGAAACAGGCTCCAGGCTCTGAGCGGTCAGCACAGAGCCCGATGCGGGGCTCGAACTCACGGACCACGAGATCGTGACCTGAGCCGAAGTCGGATGCCCAACCGACCAAGCCACCCAGGCACCCCTGAAAGTATCTGCTCTTAATTACCCCTTCTTTCACACAACTCATATATCTTTTGGCAAATATTAGCTATTCGTGCCATTATTTTCAATAAAATTTTGTAAGAAATTTCTGTAACTGGTTAGCAAAGCCTAGGCTTTGTTATACAATCATTTGAAACATGTAATGAATAGAGAGGTTCTGGAAATTGTATCTTAATAGGAATAATGAAGTTCAAGCCCCTGGTGAAGTTATGGTGGATAATCATTATGTGGAGCTTGTTTGAGATATAAATAACTCAAGGATAAGAGATTGTCAGTCTGTCAGAAGTCTTCATCTGTTTTTTAAACAAAAGTCAGCAGTTAATGGGAAGAAGAGCATGCTGAGCCTAACTCCTTTCTTTTCGGGAGGGGGGGGAATGAGGAAGAGGGCTGAGAAAAGACGTAAAATTTAAAATTTTTTAGTTGTTTAAGGATGGCAGAATTCGTCCTAAATACTCAATTTTAACACAATTTCTGAAGGTACAAATTTCTCTTTCTTGATATATTTTAAAGCAGAAGGAAGCAAACCTGGAGAAAACAAAAAATGAGAATTGGACCAAAGAACAAATAATAAAACTTTCTTTTCTCCAACTACATGTTGTTCTTTATCATATGAATTTTGAATTCCAAAGTTAGGTCTCCATGACTTAAAAACATCTCTTCTGCTTCCAACTGTAACTATTTTATTTTAAATAAGACCAGGTGTAGGCACTTGGGGCTAAAATGGGGAAAGATGCATATAATCCTGTTTTCTCATCTTCCTCTGCCCAGAAAGCCCCAGACCACAACACAAAGGCTACCAACACCATCTCAATTAATCCAAAGAGCTGACTTTCATCTCAAGATCAAGGGCTGAATGTGCCAAATAAGGCTCCATTACCCCTTCTGGAGAAAAGAGTTCTCTCCAGTTCTTTTTGAAGCTTAAGAAACAAAAGAAGAAAGAAAAAGGTTCTGTTTAAAGGGGAAAAAAATGTCATACCAGTTTTCAAGAGACAAGTCATAAAAAGGATTATAAAAAAATGAAGAGTTGATTTCCCAGCATTCACAACAGCCCATTCTGTATATTTTTCTCTCCTCTCCTTAATCCACCACTGTAGGTTTCCTGGGATTTCTAGACCCTCACACACACTTCCAAACCACCTATGTAGGAAGAATTTGGGATCTGTTTATCTTAGAGTGGAATTAAGGATATTTTCACTCTCCTACAGGTACTTATAATTTTAAATTTTCTTTCAAATTATAAAGGAAAACTACTCTTTTGTCATGGTACTTAAAAAAATTTTTTAATGCTTATTTATTCTTTGCGAGAGAGAGAGACAGAGCAGGGGAAGGGCAGAGAGAGGGAGACACAGCATCTGAAGCAGTCTCCAGTCTCCTAGCTTCAGCACAGAGCCTGACTCGGGGCTTGAAATCATGAACCATGCGATCATGACCTGAGCCAATCAATGTCAGAGGTTTAACTGACTGAGCCACCAGGCGTCCCTATCATGGTACTTTTCTCAGAAAAAAATACAGGAGATAAAACAGCTTATCTCAGATAGAAAATGACCATGTATATTAGGCAATTCTCACTGAGATCAAAGTTTTGATGCTGTTACTGTTATTTTTAGCCAAGCTAAATATTTACTCACTAGTAATATAAATCAAATGATGAAATATATATGTATAATATTTAAGGTCTTAATTTTATTATGTATGCATTATTTAAATCACTTACTATATTGAACATAGAAAAAATATTTTTTCTCTCTCATATTCCTTAAAATAATTTTAAGTGAACTCACAGCCTCATCTAACAGTGTCCTGGTACACATAATTTTCACTTCCACTGAGTTGCTTCAGGTAAAATATTTTGAAATGTTTGTGATGCTCACCAGATATTTCATCCCAAGCTAAAAGTACCCATTCACACAAATCAGTATATTTTTTTATTCCACTCGTGGGTAATATGTTCACAATGCGAACAAACAAAATGCGAAACTTACTCTATTATTTTAAAGTCTTCTCTACACTTGTGTACTGTTTACCATGTCATTCTACTCTGGCAATTGTAAGGATGACCAAGAATAATTACTATATTTGTGTTTTCTTCTGTGCTGACAATGAGATACGAATCTTGATGTGTAATCAGTAAAATTTTTAATCTACTCAACTTGAACTTCTAGTGATTATTTTATGATCTTTATGGGTTGAAGTATGTATTCTCTTCTGGACCTCAAAATCAGATTTTATATGTCTTTTATTTCTGTTCACATTGTTTCAGGGTTTTGACATTACAAGGTGCACAGGATAGGCTTAATGTTTAGATTTTCTGGAGTAAATTAGTGAGAGATTAGAAATAGTCCTTATTATGAGCAATTTTGTTTGATTTTTATTTTGTTAGAGAATTAAACTTAACTTGGTTTTTAATAGATATATGGTTTCATTCAGATTTTTTTCAAATTGAAGGAAAAATGAGGTGGATTAAAAAAAGCCTACAGCAAATAAGAATAACGTAATATGCCACTGTGTTCATACAGGGCAGCTGCATCATCTTAATGGTTTGCCACGTCTGCTGTAGATTTTTTATGACTGAAATAAAAGTGTTCCTCAGATTAAAAAAAAAAAAAAGAATAATTACTAAATCTGAGGTCAATTTCTTTGCCTTCATTTCCACCAATTTTATCCAGTGAACCTCTACCAGTGTCCAAAACTAGCTTTTATTGACATCATTTCAAGCAAATTTGCTTACCCAACATTAATTTCTTGTTAAAAAAAAAGAGAGAGAGAGAGAAAGAATATGGATGAGAAAGGCTGTATGCATGTATAAAGGCTCAGAAATAAGGCAACTAGCTCTTTACTGAGAACAATAATGTGACAGGGTTAAGTTCAAACCCCAAGAAAACCCGTTAATATCTTTCTACACTTCCTCCTAATAATAAATTATTTTACATATTAGTTCCACGTTATAAGCAATTTCGTATCCTGCCTTTTTTGTACCCACCTAAGCATTTCTCCCCATATCATTATTCATCTTAAATATCATTTTAATGGCCACACAACATTCCACACTGTAGATATACCATAATCTACTCAACGTTTCCCCTCTTGATAGATGTTTATTTTCAGTGTCTTATTATTATGAACAGTGCCTCAAAGAAAATCATTGTGAATAAATCTTTGTCTGCACTGCTGATCATTTTATTATAGTAGATTCCTGGAAGAGGAATTACTAGGTAAAATAATATGGAAAACTTTGCAGATTTTGCAACAGAGACTTTTGAATACGTTGCTTTCATATCAGTTATACTAATTTTCCACTCTTAGCAGTGGTGAGGCAGGGGCTGATTGTTATATCTTTACCAGAATTGATAATTTGGCATACGATTTTATTAATTTGATAGTTGAAAGTATTATCATTGCTTTATTTTTTAATTATAAACAAAGTTAAACATTTATATATTTTCTTTTTTTGTGATTTTTTCTATGAACACGTTTCCATGTTCCGTGTCTCTTGTTTACTGAGCATCTACCGTTTTCCTTTTCAATCTGTGTGAGCTTTATATATGTTTATGATATCGATATTTTTAAATCAGAATTGTTGAAATTACATCTCAATTGGTTTTAATAACTTTTCATCATTTTTACAATCAGAAATTTTAGATAGTCTTACATAGTAAAATCTATTTTATTTATTTCACATATAATTTTTTAACATGCATGGCAGATAAACCTTAAGGTAGCCCCATAACCTCTATCTTCAGACAAGAACCCAGCCCTGGCTGACAATTTGCTTACAGCCTTGCAGGGGATCCAGCTAAGCTATGCTCAGAATCCCCCTGTATAGAAGCTATGAGATAGCAAAAGTTTGTTTCTTTAAGCTTCCAAGTTTGTGTTTATGTGTTACATAGATAGAAAACTAATACGTATTTTGGTATGAGCGCTGGGTTGCTTATGTAAGAAATGTATAAAAGTATGGGAATGCCTTTATAAATTAGCATAAGGGAGAGGCTGGAAGAATTCACAGAAAGCCTAACTGGTCTTTAACAGACTGTTAGAAAAAACCTGGACTTGGATTTCCTTTTTTTTTTTAAGTCCAAATAACATTCCATGTGTACATGAGTGTGTGTATACTGAAATAATCACCACAATTAAGCTAATGAACATGTCTAACACCTCCCATAGTTGCCATTTTTTGTGTGTTTTTGTGTGTGGTGAAAAGCACTTAAGAGTGAAAGCAGTGTTAGCAAATTTCAAGTATATGATCCACTATTGTTAACTACAGTCATACTGCTGTACATTAGATCTCCAGAACCTACTCACCTTGCATAACTGAAACTGTCCCCGTTGACCAATATCTCCTCATTTCCTTTTCCCCCAACCCCTACCAACCATTTTATTCTCTTCTTCTATGAGTTTGCCTATTTCAGATTCCACATAGAAGTGAGATCATGCAGTATCTGCTGTTCTGTGTCTGGCTTATTTCACTTAGCATAATATCAGTAATCCCACCTCTGGGTATACATCCAAAGGAAATGAAATCAGTATCTAGAAGAGATATCTGTACTCCCATGTTCATTGCAGTGTTATTCACAATAGTAAAGATATGGAAACAACCTAAATGTCTGCTGATGGACTAATAAATAAAATGTGAGATACATATATATATACACACACATATAGTCTTGAAGGAGGCAGATAATTTGTCTCTGTAGTGTTGCAATGCCACAGACAGAGAGGAATCATACCTTAGGAGCTATAATGAACAGATTGCACATGGGAATCTCACCTGGATACACTTGATTTACATGATAAGTTTTTTTGTTTTACTCTAAACAAATGCTTTAATGGAACAAGATTCATGGGAATCTTGGAGAGGATGGGTATGTTTTGCATGTAGGAGGAACATGAATCAATGGAAGCCAGAAGACAGACTCTGGTAGATAGATTTTAAAGTGGCCCCCATAATCTCCACTTCCTGGTGATCATAACCTAGTATAATAGTGCTGCTTGAATGCGGGCAAGACCTGTATCCTGCTTCCAGTCAATAAAATAAGGCTGAAGTGAGAGAATGTCACTCCCATAATTATGTTACATTATATAACACTCTGTCTTGATAGCAGACTCACTTTAGTAACCTCCCATTGCTGACTTTGAAAAAGCAAACTGCCATGAATCCTACAGCTTCAAGAAAATAAATTCTGCCACCAACCTCTGGGCATTGGGAAGTGGATGCTTTCCCAGTTGAGCCTTCAGATGAGAATCCAGTCCCAGCAGACCAGCAGATAACTTGATTTCAGGCTTACAGGAGACCCACCCCATATTGGGCTCAGACTCCTGAACCACAGAAACTGTGGTGTAGTAAATGTGTATAGTTTTAATACACTAAATTTGTTTTAATTTTATATGCAGCATAGAAAACTAATACGAGCATGGAAGTTTTTTGTATGTCTCATGTCCATGAAATACAGCCAGACCAACACTAAAACATCCTACACACCTAGAAAACTGATTGGAGGATTAATGCAACAATCTGCACAACCTGGACCGCAGAATTCAGCAGGTACGCAGCGCAGAGAAATGAACTTGGGGAGCGAGAAGGCGCAGGAAGGGAGGTGCTTTTGCAAGCAGAGAGAGGACGGAGAATGGGGGGGGGGAGAATACGGGAAAAGCACCCCTCCCCAAAAGCAGCTGGAGAGAAAATGGAAAATTGAAAACAGCTGCAGGGACTAAACTAAAAAGGGAGAAAGGAGAAAGGAGAAATGAGAGGGTTTAAATTCCATTAAGACTGCAAACAAGGGAGTGCAGTCTGCAACTCCACAGCTCCATACCTGGTGGTGCTCTGGTGGGAAGGGCGAATCCCCAGGAACGGAGTGGGGTCCGGGAGGTTCTCGGGCCACACGGAGAAAAGCGGTTCCACTGCTGGAAGGACATTTGGTAGAGACTGTTGAAGCCACCTGGTCCCAGCAGACCCCAGAAGGCGGCCACGTTCGCCGATGCTGGAACAAGGTCCTTAAGGGTGAAGCCTGGTGCCAGATGTGTGATGTGATCTTCCATAATCCCTGAAACGCTGCTGCTACACTATCTCGTGAACTTTTTCTGGGGCGGGCTGGCACCCGGCTGCAGTCTCGGGGCACCGGCAGCAGCAGGGCCCAGCAAGCGTTCCTGGGCGCAGCCGACATTCGGCCATTGCTCATTCGGCCATTGCTCGGTGAGACCCTCCCACAGGGGGCGGAGCGGGTCAAAGCCGCAGTCCTTCAGAAGGAAGGGGCTGGGGAAAACAGCCGCATCTGAGACAAAACCGGGGAGAGAGGTACTGCCTGGGGCCTGGTCACGGAGAGTGAAAAAGAGGCGAGTGGACAAAAGCTGAAGACAGAGGACGGGCACGCGATTGCTGATCTGGGAGAACAGACTGAGTAGCTGGGTGGTGCCATCTTTCACCGCTGCTGCGCTTGCGCATATGCACCTATGAGCGCCACAACACTCCACCGCAGTAGGCTAGCAGCGCCATCTAGTGGAGAGCAGAGCCGTTACACTGAGCCACGCCCAAATGGGCCAACCTCTCTCCAAGAACACAAACCTCACCGCCGGTTTCTTTTATGGAGCACTACATAGACTGACTTCTAGGGGAAAACGAAGTAATTTCAGTCCTACTTCAATCTGTTAGCAGGTCCATCTACTCAATTTTCTTTCTTTTTTTTTCTATTTTACACTTCTTTTTCTTGAATACAGAAAGAGAAAAAATTCATTTTATTTTCAAGTTTTATTAAAAATATTTTTCTTTAATTTTTATTACTACATTTTTCACTTTTGTGTAATTTTTTTCAAATTCTATTTTACTGCCATTATTTTTAGTCTACTACAGTATATTAATTTTTTCAAATTTCCAAACGATTTTCTTTTTTCCTTTTTTTCTTTTCTTTTTTCTTTTTTTTCTCTTTTTTGTTTCTTCTCTCTTTCTTGAATATAGAAAAAGAAAAATCATTTTTATTTTTAATTTTTAATAAAAATATTTCTTTAATTTTTTTCTACTATATTCTTTACGTCTGTGTATATTATTTCAAATTCTATTTTACCTCCATCATCTCATTTTAGTCTACTTCAGTGTATTCATTTTTTCAAATTCTCAAATGATTTCCTTTTTTTTTGTCCCCCCCCCTTTTTGTTCTCTAATCTGTCAAACCACTTTCAACACCCAGACCAAAACACACCTAGGATCTAGCATCATTTATTCGATTTGAGTGTGTGTGTGTGTGTGTGTGTGTGTGTTTAATTTTTTAATATTAATATTTTTTAATTTAATTTTTTTAATTTTAATTTTTCTACCTCATTACTTCCTTTTCTCCCTTCAAAATGACAAAACGAAGGATTTCACCCCAAAAGAAAGAGCACGAAGAAACGACAGACAGGGGTTTAACCAACACACATACAAGCAAGATGTCTGAACTAGAATTTAGAATCACGATAATAAGAATACTAGCTGGAGTCGAAAATAGATTCGAATCCCTTTCTGCAGAGATAAAAGAAGTAAAAAATGGCCAGACGAAATTAAAAATGCTATAACTGAGCTACAATCACGGATAGATGCAGCGGTGGCAAGGATGGATGAGGCAGAACAGAGAATCAGCAATATAGAGGACAAACATAAAGAGAAAAATGAAGCAGAAAAAAAGAGGGAGATTAAGGCAAAAGAGCACGATTTAAGAATTAGAGAAATCAGTGACTCATTAAAAAGAAACAACATCAGAATCATAGGGGTCCCAAAAGAGGAAGAGAGAAAAAAGGGGTAGAAGGGTTAGGTGAGCAAATCATAATGGAAAACTTTCCTAACCTGGGGAAAGACACAGACATCAAAATCCAGGAAGCACAGAGGACCCCCGTTAGATTCAACAAAAACCGATCATCAACAAGGCATATCATAGTCAAATTCACAAAATATTCAAGGAAGGAGAGAATCATGAAAGCAGCAAGGGAAAAAAAAAGTCCCTAACTTACAAGGGAAGACAGATGAGGTTTGCAGCAGACCTCTCCACAGACACTTGGCAGACCAGAAAGGAGTGGCAGATATATTCAATGTGCTGAATCAGAAAAATATGCAGCCAAGAATTCTTTATCCAGCAGGGCTGTCATTCAAAATAGAAGGAGAGATAAAAAGTTTTCCAGACAAACAAAATTTAAAGGAGTTTGTGACCACAAAACCAGCCCTGCAAGAAACTTTAATGGGGGCTCTCTGAGGGGCGAAAAGATGACAATACATATATATATATATATATATATATATATATATATATATATACACACACACACATACACACATATATATGTATATATTAGTATATATACACTAAAAGCAACAAAGATTAGAAAAGACCAGAGAACACCACCAGAAACTCCAACTCTACAAGCATCATAATGGCAATAAATTCATATCTTTCAGTACTCACTCTAAACATCAATGAACTCAATGCTCCAATCAAAAGACACAGGGTAACAGAATATTTAAGAAAACAAGATCCATCTACATGCTGTTTACAAGAGACCAACTTTAGACCTAAAGACACCTTCATATTGAAAATAAGGGGATGAAGAACCATCTATCATGCTAATAGTCAACAGAAAAAGCTGGAGTAGTCATACTTAGACAATCTAGACTTTAAAATAAAGATTGTATCAAGAGACGCATAAGGACATTATATCATAATCAAGGGGTCTATCCACCAAGAAGACCTAACAATTGTAAACATTTATGAGCCAAATGTGTGAGAACCCAAATATACAAATCAACTAATCACAAACATAAAGAAATTCATCAATACTAATACTATAATAGTAGGAGACTTCAACACCCCACTCACATCAATGGACAGATCATCTAATCAAAAAATCAACAAGGAAACAATGGCTTTGAATGAAACATTGGACCAGATGGACTTAACAGATATATTCAGAACATTTCAGCCTAAAGCAGCAGAATATACATTCTTCTCCAGTGCACATTGAACGTTCTCCAGAATTGACCACATACTGGGACACAAATCATCCCTAAGTCAGTACAAAAAGATGTAGATCATACCGTGTATATTTTCAAACCACAACGCTATGAAACTCGAAATCAACCACAAGGAAAAATTTGGAAAGGTAACAAACACTTGGAGACTGAAAAACATCCTACTAAAGAATGAATGGGCTAACCAAGCAGTTAAAGAGGAAATTAAAAAGTATATGGAAGTCAATGAAAATGATAGCACCACAACCCAAAACCTCTGGGACACAGCAAAAGCGGTCATAAGAGGAAAGTATATAGCAATCCAGGCCTTCCTAAAGAAGGAAGAAAGATCTCAGATACACAACCTAACCTTTTGCCTCAAAGAGCTGGAAAAAGAACAGCAAATAAAACCCAAAACCAGCAGAAGACAGGAAATAATAAAGATTAGAGCAGAAATTAATGCTATCAAAACCAAAAAAACAGTAGAACAGATCAATGAAACCAGAAGCTGGTTCTTTGAAAGAATTAACAAAATTGATAAACCACTAGCCAGTTTCATCAAGAATAAAAAGGAAAGGACCCAAATAAATAAAATCAAGAATGAAAGAGGAGAGATCACAACCAACAAAGCAGAAATAAAAACAATAATAAGAGAATATTATGAGCAATTATATGCCAACAAAATGGGCGATCTGGAAGAAATGGACAAATTCCTAGAAACATATACTCTACCAAAACTGAAACAGGAAGAAATAGAAAAATTGAACAGACCCATAACCAGTAAGGAAATTGAATTAGTAATCAAAAATCTGCCAAAAAACAAGAGTCCAGGGCCAGATGGCTTTCCAGGGGAATTCTACCAAACATTTAAGGAAGAGTTAACACCTATTCTCTTGAAGCTGTTCCAAAAAATAGAAATGGAAGGACAACTTCCAAATTCTTTCTATGAAGCCAGCATTACCTTGATTCCAAAACCAGACAGAGACCCCACTAAAAAGGAGAACTATAGACCAATTTCCCTGAGGAACATGGATGCAAAAATCCTCAACAAGATATTAGCCAATTGGCTCCAGCAATACATTAAAAAAATTATTCACCACGACCAAGTGGGATTTATACCTGGGATGCAGGGCTGGTTCAATATCTGCAAAACAATTAACGCAATTCATCACATCAATAAAAGAAAGGACAAGAACCATATGATCCTCTCAATAGATGCAGAGAAAGCATTCGACAAAATACAGCATCCTTTCTCCATAAAAACCCTCAAGAAAGTAGGGATAGAAGGAGCATACCTTGAGATCATAAAATCCATATATGAAAGACCCAATGCTAATATCATCCTCAATGGGGAAAAACTGAGAGCTTTCCCCCTAAGGTCAGGAACAAGACAGGGATGTCCACTCTCGCCACTGTTATTCAACATAGTATTGGAAGTCTTAGCCTCTGCAATCAGACAACACAAAGAAATAAAAGGCGTCCAAATCGGCCAGGAGGAGGTCAAACTTTCACTCTTAGCAGATGACATGATACTCTATATGGAAAACCCAAAAGATTCCACCAAAAAACTGCTAGAACTGATTGATGAATTCAGCAAAGTTGCAGGATATAAAATGAATGCACAGAAATTGGTTGCATTCGTATACAGCAAAAATGAAGCAACAGAAAGAGAAATCAAGGAATTGATCCCATTTACAGTTGCACCAAAAACCATAAAATACCTAGGAATAAATCTAACCAAAGAGGTGAAAAATGTATACACTGAAAACTATAGAAAGCTTATGAAGGAAATTGAAGAAGACACAAAAAAATGGAAAAAGATTCCATGCTCCTGGATAGGAAGAACAAATATTGGTAAAATGTCAATACTACCCAACGCAATCTACATATTCAATGCAATCCCTATCAAAATAACACCAGCATTCTTCACAGAGCTAGAACAAGTAATCCTAAAATGTGTATGGAATCAGAAAAGACCCCGAATAGCCAAAGCAATCTTGAAAAAGAAAACCAAAGCAGGAGACATCACAATCCTGGACTCCAAGCTGTATTACAAAGCTGTAATCATCAAGACAGTCTGGTACTGGCAGAACAGACACTCAGTTCAGTGGAACAGAACCAGAAATGGACCCACAAACGTATGGCCAACTAATCTTTGACAAAGCAGGAAAGAATATCCAATGGAATAGAGAAAGTCTCTTCAGCCAGTGGTGCTGGGAAAACTGGACAGCAACATGCAGAAGAATGAACCTGGACCACTTTCTTACACCATATACAAAAAAGAAACTCAAAATGGATGAAAGACCTCAATGTAAGACAGGAAGCCATCAAAATCCTCAAGGAGAAAGCAGGCAAAAACCTCTTTGATCTTGGCCGCAACAACTTCTTACTCAACACGTCTCTGGAGGCAAGGGAAACTAAAGCAAAAATGAGCTACTGGGACCTCATCAAACTAAAAAGCTTCTGCACAGCGAAGCATTCAGCAAAACTAAAAGGCAACTGACAGAATGGGAGAAGATATTTGCAAATGACATATCAGATAAAGGGTCAGTATCCAAAATCTATAAAGAACTTATCAAACTCAACACCCAAAAAACAAGTAATCCAGTGAAGAAACGGGCAAAAGACATGAATAGACACTTCTCCAAGGAAGACATCCAGATGGCCAACTGACACATGAAAAAATGCTCCACATCACTCATCATCAGGGAAATACAAATCAAAACCACAATGAGATACCACCTTACACCTGTCAGAATGGCTAACATTAACAATTCAGGCAACAACAGATGTTGGTGAGGATGCAGAGAAAGAGGATCTCTTTTGCATCGTTGGTGGGAATGCAAGCTGGTGCAGCCACTCTGGAAAACAGTATGGAGGCTCCTCAAAAAACTAAAAATAGAACTACCCTATGACCCAGCAATTGCACACTAGGTATTTATCCACAGGATACAGGTGTGCTATTTCAAAGGGATACATGCACCCCCATGTTTATAGCAGCACTATCAACAATAGCCAAAGTATGGAAAGAGCCCAGATGTCCATCGATGGACGAATGGATAAAGAAGATGTGGTATATAGATAGATACAGATAGATATAGATATATAGATATAGATATAGATATAGATATAGATATAGATATAGATACACACACACACAATGAAGTATTACTCAGCAATCAAAAAGAATGAAATCTTGCCATTTGCAACTATGTGGATGGAACTGGAGGGTATTATGCTAAGTCAAATTAGTCAGAGAAAGACAAATATTATATGACTTCACTCATCTGAGGACTTTAAGAGACAAAACAGATGAACATAAGGTAAGGGAAACAAAAATAATCTAAAACAGGGAGGGGGACAAAACAGAAGAGACTCATAGATATGGAGAACAAACTGAGGGTTACTGGAGGGGTTGTGGGAGGGGGGATGGGCTAAGTGGGTAAGGGGCACTAAGGAATCTACTCCTGAAATCATTGTTGCACTATATGCTAAGTAATTTGGATGTAAATTTTAAAAAATAAACAATAAAAATTTAAAAAAATTTTTAAATTTAAATTTAAAAAAATGACCTAAACTTGAAAAAAAAAAAAAAGAAAAGAAAACTAATACACTGACACATCTGGATGGCTCAGTGGGTCGAGCAAGTGACTCCTGATTTTGGCTTAGGTCATGATTTCACTGTTAGTGAGATTGAGCCCTGTGTCACGTTCTGCAATAACAGTGAGAAGCCTACTTAGGATACTCTCTCTCCCTTTCTCCTGCCCCACTCGCATGTACACGTACTCTTTCTCTCTCTCTCTCAAAATAAAGAAACATGAAAAAAATTTTTTTTAATTTTAAAAAGAAAAAATTCCTGGTATAAGATATAAAATGGGAATAAAAATAATTTTATTTTCAAACAGCTTTCATGACTTCTGCAGGACATACTAGAGATATTGGAGATAAAGAATATATTTTGAGATAGTAATTAGAATATGGAGCCCTCAAAATCATATTAAGTGTTTGCCTCTCTACTGAGGTTGTCCCTGATGCCTACAATATCTTTGCAGTGAAGCAATCAGAAATATTTTTTGAGACTGCAAAGCACCCTGGGACACAATGTTAGTGAGATATCATTGAGATACAAATGAACTTTTCTAAATACATATAGCCTATTCAAGGGCATCTGGCATAAAGATACAATTCAAGAGATGCCAATTCTTCTCTGATTCTGAAGATATAAGTGATTTATTTTATCTGAGCTGGTAAAGGAAGACTTCACAGCCTAGGTTACAGTTGCCTTAGACTGTGAGTCTCATTACGTCAGGCATTTATTGGTAGATGAATGGGGGAAGAGCATTACGGATATATGTAGAATCAAGAGAACACACAAACATTTGGACTGTGATGCAGAGATAAGTTTAAGTTGGAAAAATTCTTTCTGTAAAGATAAAATAAAGGATAAAGTGAGAAAGGGTAGATTGGATCCAGATAATGTTGTATCTTAAATGCCAACTTAAGAACTTTGAACTTTATCCTCAAGGCAGGCAATAAAATGTCATTTAAACCTGAATAACAGAAGATTTAGGGTATAAAATCCATATTAGTTTCTATACTTTGTTACAACCAGTTAACCACTTCTCAAGTCAGTTAAAATCTGAAACTGAGAACACGATGTAACTCAGTAAACAAAAATAATAGCCATACTTTTTTGTAGTTCATAGATTTGTAATAGTATTACTCATCATTAAATCTAGTGTGGTGAAAGGGGAAACATTCACATTTAAAGATAGGAGACATGGGTCGGATTCTGAAACTACCATTTGCTACCTAATGTCTCTGGTCAAATCACTTAACCTTCTTGACACTTCATACTGTTGTCTGTTAATGAATGGTAGTGATAGTGTCTGCCCTACAGACCTCATAGTTTTAGTAAAAATTAAATGGTATTTGCAAACAACCTAATTTTTGAGGAACTCTATTCATCAAAAGAAGAATCTCTTTTATGGATTAAAAATTAGTTGAGTTTAATTAACAAAAAATTAAGTGGGCTAAGTCATTGAAGTCCAAGAAATTTGTACAATTCAAGAAGTACCTTGTGAAGAAGCAAACAAAAAGGAAACCATGGAGCATTTGCATTCCATCGCTCCCAAGAGTACAGACAGTCAGAAACCCAGTTAGATTTTGACCTAGTTGAGCAGAGGATCTGACAAGCACTGAACTGTGGTCTGAGCATAGACTACTATGTAATTAACACACACTTTTTTTAAGTAGACTTCACACCCAGCACAGAGCCCAGAGCGGAGCTTGAACTCACAAGCCTGAGATCAAGACCTGAGCTGAGATCAAAAGTCAGATGCTTAACCAACTGGGCTATCCAGGTGCCCCTATGTTAACTAATATTATAATGAGAAAATTCACGTACAAATGACCAACAAACAGGTAGTCCAGCTACTGCCCCTGGGGATAAAACTTGGATGCAGTTTTGCAAGAAAGCAAAGCCCCAAGGGATCAGAGTGGGTGAGTCAGCATGAATGACAACAAAATAATTTATAGCACAACCCAAAAATGGAATGCCAGAATATATTATTGTAGACATGAAGAAGAGTTATTGATACTTATTGGTATATTAAAGGAACATTGTAGATAATGTCATGCACGCAAAAAACACACACATACGCACACATACCCACACAAATACAAGGGAGGAGAAAGACAGGGGAAATATACCAAAAATTGTTGAAAATATTGACTAAAGTTATTTCTGGGTGATGAAATTTGAAGGTTGTTCCCTTCCATTTATTTGTGATTTATTTGTAATTCCTCTAAATTGGAAAAGTACTAAGTGTATAATAAACCTTTAATTTTCAATTGGATGATATAGTGCATGGTAAAATACTGTGTAAATGGTAAAGTGCCATTCATATGTGAGTTATTATTAATCACCATTCTAACTTCTTCTGCCCAGCGGCTTCTGTGATTTCAACATAAATCATATCAGTGGGAGGCAGATTATATAGTCTTTGGAATCATAGAGAACTAGGGGTCAAATCTTAGTTTCCCCTCTTGGTAGTTGGATGACGTTGGGCAAACTAATTAACCTTGGTATTTCTTAGATATTTTAAAAGTAAAATGGGTATAATACCAACATCAAAGGATTGCTGTAAACATTAAATAAATTGATGAAAATAAGGAGCTTATCCGGGATGAAAATAATAAGTCAATACAGATTAGCCATGCTTATCACTGCTCTGTACATTCAATAAACATTTGCTGAATTCCTACTCAGTCAGGGAAGAACTTCTTGCCTGGAAGAGCTCACAGACCTGGGGAGAAAACTTTTTTTTTTTTATTTTTTATTTTATTTTTATTTTTTTTTTAAATTTTTTTTTCAACGTTTTTTATTTATTTTTGGGACAGAGAGAGACAGAGCATGAACAGGGGAGGGGCAGAGAGAGAGGGAGACACAGAATCGGAAACAGGCTCCAGGCTCCAAGCCATCAGCCCAGAGCCTGACGCGGGGCTCGAACCCACGGACCGCGAGATCGTGACCTGGCTGAAGTCGGACGCTCAACCGACTACGCCACCCAGGCGCCCCATTGAGGCAATTCTATAGTATTGCCATGCCCAATACTGTAAATATAGTATAACTAACTATTGAATGAATAGTTTTGACAAGTGTAAGGATACATATATATGGGATCATATAAGAATGGGAAAGAAGTTCCATATACCTATGACTAAGGAAATGTAGAGAGTTTTCCCAGTGGAGATGACTCCTGAACTCAAAGAATGAGTGGTTAAGGGAGAGAGGAAAATTACAGGGAGGGTGGAGGAGACTCAAAGCAGAGGCATAAAAAACTTTTGTCATATTCCAGGAACTGGAAGTGATTTCATAGGGCTAGAAAATGCAAAACAATACCTTATTATTCAAGCATTAGCAACCCCTTGCTGTACATCAAACATGTGTGAAATTCCGAAATGCAACTGGAACATTCAAACACGACCAAGTTAATTTAGTACACAGTGATATACGGGGAAGTACCATTTCACAATTAAATCCATAAATTAAGCGGCAAAATCTTAGAAAGGATCAGAGGTTTTAAAATAACATTTCACATATAAAATTAAGGAAAATAATTTGACCTTGGGAGCAAACCAAATGTTATTTTCTCTGCTTTCATTATCACTATGTAGTATTTCTATAATTACACTGTCAAACAATATTAATATTGATGATTTATGAGGCCACTCATGCCCACACTTTTGGCCCCCAGAAGAATACACAAAGTAAACATGAAAATGTTTGGAATCAATATTTACTTTGCCTTTAAAAAGAAACAAAATCCAACATAATATTTGACTATCTTAGGTGAGCATTGGAAAATTCCTATTAGCTCTTTGTTTTCATAACAAGGGGGAAGTATTGGATGCAAAGAATACCTTAAGGGAGATAAGTTTTTGTAAATGAAGCATGATTCTTCTACCAGAGAAACTAAACCAATGGACTGAAGGTAGAACATCTCAGCTGCCACCACTTAATCAAGTGTGATACACAAGCAATGCATGAGGGGAATGAAGGGAAAAGTTGAATGCATTTGCTTTAGGTAATGAGTATCCTGCATTTGAAGTAATCCAACTAATTAGGATTCAGCAGTGCTTAGCAGACAACAGAAATTATCTAATCTGGACTCCGGAAACTGTATTGAATATCATCTCATACTTGATGCCAAGCAAGGTGAAGCTATATAGAAAAGTCTTAACAACAAAAACAAAAATAGGTTATTTATTTTTTTAAGTCACCAGACAAGCATAGTACATGGGAATTGCCATACTACTGAGGCGTATTCATTGGATCCCAAATCTTGAAAGAAATAAAATTACATGATGGGGAAAAGCAAGATGGAACATGCTGATTGAATTGACATAACCAATATTAAGGAATGACATAGAGATGGAGAGGTGGCTTAAACATCATCCAGCCCAAATCTTATAGATTTTCAGTGTGACAACAGCACCTTGTCTATGCTTGTCCAACTCCCCAGGCTTCTCTCTTCTACTTGTCTAATGTCGACATTGGCCACATTGGCCTTTGCACATGTGTTTTTTCTTTAGTTTTTCCAATACTCATCCAGTCTTTTCAATGTTTGCCAAAGTTCTTCTCTGAATTCTAGTCCTAAATCCATGTCACATTGCCTGCCCTGTTATCAGGCAGTTGTACCATTATTTCTCCTTTCCATCAGGTGTCATAGTGTTATATTTATTCGTGTGTTTGAAAAGTGTCTGTCTCCCCCTCTGGATAATAAGCTTCATGTGAGTAGCAACCATGTCTATGTTGTTTAGCTTGTATACCCCAGTGACTGACTCATAATACGCTTTCTTTGAATTAATGGATGCAAATTTTACTCCCATTATGAAAGAATATTTAAATGCCCCGGATGTCTTTGTTCACACCATTGTATATATTATTTTTTCTAACTAAATATCTTCCCCAGTTTTCTCTGGCTAATTTCTGCCCATCCCTCAAGATGAATCTAAATGCCTTCTTTGGAAATACTTCTTCAACTGTAGTCCAATAGAGATTAGTAAATAGAAGTCATGTGTTCCCAAAGTTTCCAAAGTTTACAAAAGCTAATGAGACATTAGTATTGATGAGACAAGATTTAAAATTCTATTGACCAAAATTATATCCTTTTTTTTTCAATTTGAATTGCATATATTAAACCCCTACTACATGCCAAGACTGTGTTGACAGTTGAAGATACAAAGATGAAATATACTTAAGTCCTGCTACTGGTGTGCTTTAAGACAATGACATTCAACCCATACCCAAACTTATGTCTCATCTAAACCTCCAGAAGCAAAGCTGACAGGTAGATTGTTTGTGAAGTGACTGCAAATTTGAGTATAGTTTCTGCAAAGCAAAGAGTCTAGGCTGGATGCAAGAAATAGCAGTTGCGGGCCCCGCAGCTTGGTCACTAACTTCCAACCCCACCTTGAACACTTTCTCTTCAGCTCTCTGCACTTCACCTGCCTCATCTGTAAACAATCTTCTGAGTTAAATTTTCCTATTTAGCATCCATAGACTCTCCAGAAAACTGAACAGTCCTTGAGAGCCTGACTCAGATTCTCAAAACCTCAGACAGGAGCATTTTGGGAAAGAGAATAAAAACAAACCATCTGAGGTCTCCATTATCCCAATGGAAATAACCCAAAACAATAAGCCCCATAGTCCAATTACATCCAGCAGGATGTTTCCTGCTTAAGTCAGTACCTGCTAATCATATGGCTAAGCTGTCACACAAAGTGATACATGCAAAAAACAGCCTTCTGGGGAAAGAGCCAAAAATCCTCTCTTCCTAGCCAAAGAAATCAAAAGAAGTGATTGCCTCATTCAACTCTCGGGGCTCTAGTGAGAAAGAATTGTTTCAAGCTAGGTAAATAAGTCTATCTTCATCTATGCATGTTCTCAAGGTCATTCCATGGCTTATGAAAAGGGCCTAGAAAAATCTAGGGACACCATTAGCTCTGAGAGATATCTCTTGCTTAATTCATCACTGTTCTTCATGACTGAAATCAAGGAAAACATTCCCCTGACCCCCATCCTCATTTGTATCACATGCCATCACTCTGTGCTCCCCGAATCCAGATGTAAGCTATTATCACAGTACTAATTATTTATTAGTTTCTTTCATGTCTGTTATCCTGGCTGTATAGTGAGCTACTTGAGCACAGGGACTGTGTCTAACTTTCCTTTATTGTATCTCCCATGACAAAACACAGTGCCTGACACAGAATACAAAAAATATATTAAACAAGTAAATTGCACATTTACCTACCTGTCTACTCCGCTGGATTAGAAGCTTTCCAAGGACAGACTATGTGTCTCATTCATTTTTATATTACTGTTACTTAGATGCTGGCTCATAGTCAAATAGGCTTGTTGAACAAGTGAATGCACACTAAAGTGATGGAAGCACCCTTTCTATACTCTACCTCCCGTCTTTAGGCTGAGAAGGTTTCTTTAATGCCAGTTCATTTTGAAGATGTTCATTGATGCTCCTTTGTATGGAAGCCTTTACACACATATATATCATGCTGGAAAAGCTCAGACCTTGCATGTTATGGCATATCCTATATCCTCCTATAACCCTCTTCTCTATCTTTCCACGTAGCAGAAGTCTCAATGCCCTGAAGTCCAAACACCCAGAGCTCTAGTCTCAGTTCTGCCACCAAACTCTGTGAACTGGACATGTCATCCATCCTCATGGACTTATCTCGCTAACCTGAAAATAAAGGGGTGAACTAGTGAGTCTCCAAGGCTTCTCCCAAGAAATTTAATGTGTTATGAAGCACTAACATAGGTCAAGCCCATGATCATATGACTATAATTGAGCAACTTCTGGATCACTCATCCTTTCTTACTTCTTTTCTATGGTGTCAGCTATTCAGAAGCAAAGAACTACATGTTTCAGGTTGTCACTGGAGTCTTGAACTCAAAAGACTTATCAGTGTGCTTTCCTGTTTCTTGAAGAGCAGCCCCCCCTCCTATATAGACTGACCGGAAAAGAGTGTGATATTAATAAATGAGGTCTCCAGACTCAGAGTGTGTACAATGTCAGTTAAGACATACTCAGCTTTTAAGGATGAAACCTGAGGTCTATTGACTTCTTCTGCTGTTCCCCAATTCAAATATTGCCCTGGTGACTTCCCATCTCTTGCCAGTAAGATTCTCTTCTGCACTGTGTGGTCTTTGGTCTGATCCTTTTTAAGTCAGGGGAGCCAAAAAAAAAAAAAGCATCCAAGTTATACATTGAAAATACAACTAATCGCTCAGAGTGGACCTCAGCTGAAATGAACAACGAGCAGTATTCCAGATGGCTCATTTTTACCTTCTATGGTAAACTCACCATCTCTATAGTACAAAAATCACCTATTCAATTTCAGACCCTAATAAATGGAAAAGGAATATCCATTCAAGACAATCGTCATGCACCATGACCCTAAGAATAGACCAAGAGCAAGTATATTTTCAGTTAACAGGGGCTGATGGCCACCCACCTCCTTTCTTTCATATACACACATGCACACATACACACAAATGCTGTATCCAGTCATGCACAGAGAAGGAAGATGATTTTGAAAATTACTGTAAAAACAAATGGATAAAGAGGTTGCTTATCAGTTCTCTAGCCTTTAGATAAGGACTGGAGGGGAATGTTTTTTTGCAGCATAGACATTTCCTCTAAGTATACTCATCTCAGCAAGCAGAAATGTAAGTTACACTTTGAAAGATTGAAGGGTAACTCCTAACAGCAAAATGGGTTGCCAATTCAGTTCAGAAGTTGAAGGAAGAGTGCCACTTCTAGGCTAGTACAATATTGTGTAAGTGATTCGGAAGATAAGCTTCAAGGTATGGGCCAAAATAAACCAGTGTGCTACAACTGGATCTCTCACAGTAATGACATGTTTACTCTGTTTGGGGTTAAAATAGATAAGCTTCCAAATAATAGCCCTTACTTGCCATTCATCTGAAATAGTGCTTCTTAAGTTTCAATGTGCAAATGATTCACCTAGGACTCTGGTTATAATGAAGATTCTGATTCTGTAGGGCTGCCCCAGATCCTGAAATTCTGTACTTCTAACAAGCCCCTGAGTTATGTGGATGCTGCTGTTCCTTGGGCCACATTTGAGTAGCAAAGATGTCAAACAGACCAATCACCTCTCTAATTCCAGTGATAATTTATTTTCCCTTTTGTAGTGACAAGAAATAGGAAAGATTTGGTAGATATAAGAAAGGCTTTTTGTTCTCTAAAGATAGACTCCAAATGAAGTGTCTCTTCTATAATCATTTCCTATCCCCATTTGGTTACAATTATCAGAACATTATTGGTAGATAAATCATGAGTCACTATGGTTGTATAGTCAAAATACATGGTGAGAATATTAAGGATTATACATATTTAGAATCACAGATCTCAGAGCAAGAAAGGCATTCAATGTTGGTTTGATCAAATCCTAAGTATCTCAGGCGGGACTTCCAGCATGGAGGAGAGTGGATCTAGGTCTCACTCTTATGGATGGCTGAGCAAAGATCAGAGCCCAACTGTCCTCTTACCTGCAAGGAAGTGGTTGATTTACTTTGAGTTTGTATTACTATTACTATTACTATTATTATTATTATTATTATTATTAAAATAGAGGGGCATAATAGTAATTCAGTTATTTCATTTCTTTTCTCTAAAACTATATCTTGTTAGCATTCTATGAGATATGGTTTCAATAAACACACTTATTCTTCCCAATTTAAAAAACTGAATAAATCAAAATAGTAGCAAAATAAGCAAAAAATTTTCTTGAGAGCGCGCGCACACACACACACACACACACACACACACACACAGAAATGCATGAGCAAAGCTACAATGAAGTTTTTCTCAAATGGTATCCTGATCTGTCATTAAGCTAAGCTCTCTCCTAGTTTTATGTTTTATATAAACAAAATGTGACAGATAAAACAATGTGTTGTGTTGTTGTTATTTTTCTGTGTTTCCTTTCTTTCTGAGTTTGCCCAGTGTGCAAGCATTGATCTTCTTCTCATAGAGTGTTATATTGTATTTTTTTTGTTTTCATCAAAACAATTAGTTGCAGCTCAGAAGATATAATTCTAGCAGCACATCACAGAAAATCCTGTTTCCTGCCTGCTTTAATGAAGTCAGGCATCACGGGAAGCTGAAACACCAGGGAAAAGAACACGTTGTAAAGTATAATTGCTTTCAAGAAGAAAGACCTTCTCCTGTGGATCCATTTTGGATTAAGCATTGTAGAAATTTCTTTCTTTATTTATTTTCTGGCCCTTCTTTAAGGATATTTTGTGCCATGCCCTAGGCTGAGTTGCAAGGTTTGTCCAGCTTCCAGGAATGTTAATGCAGAAAATGAACTAAGATCAAAGATTAATTTCCAGCCTGTGCCCTTCATCCCAAGAATGCTTTTCAGATACCACCCTTGCTAGTGTTTTGATGTTGAATCATTAAAGTTATCTTTGGCTGTCCCACACCCCCCCCCCACTTTGACACCTGCCCACCCACTCAAATCCTGCTCATAGCTCCACTTTTCCTTTGTTTTGTCCGCGCCGACCCTGTTGGCCTTCTCTGAGTGTGTCAGGCTTGTTCCTGCCAGGAGCTGTTTGCCTTCACTGTAGCTTCTGCATGGGATGTTCTTGTATCTCATGGTTGCATGCCTGGCTCTTTAGAGGGCGCTTCTCCAAACCTTCATTATAAGGGCACCCCAGCAACTCTCATTCACAACATTCTGCTTTTATTCTCTCCAGAGCATTCATCACTCACTACCTAATACTTCTGTGATTGGTTTAGCCTTTTGTTCGTCCCAATAAAGATAGAAACACCATGAGATCAGGGACCTTTTCAATGGGGATCATCACTGCACTTTGAACATACCTTGGCACAGAGTGGGTGCATAATAAACGTTTGCTGAATGATCGAATGAACAAGCCAAATAAATCAATCATAAGGCATATGTTTAAAATCTCAGAATCTTAGAACAAAAAAAGAACTAAATGTTCTTATCATCTAGTCACCTGATTTCCAGAAGTATAAGGAGAACTCCAGAATGCTAAAACATCATTTTCGAGAGGGCTCTCAGGAGTCTCTGAAGCAGAGGGATGTCATTCATTAATTCTTTCAGCAAACAGTTGTTAGGTGACAGGCACAGTACTAGCTTCTTTGGAATCAAATGGTGGGCAAAGCAGACATGGTCTTTGCCATAATGACTCTTGGGCTGAAATGTGGGGAAAAGGGAGAGGAGGCATCAATACTGGAATGGGTTGGGAGAAACATTATCCTCCCCACCCAGTGCACTAGTATAAAGTGCCCAAGTCTCAGAGGTAGAGGAAATTAATACAGCTATCTAAAACATGGAAGAATATAAACCATAAAAGTGAAGGAAATAGGTGGTGTCAGTTATGATCTTCTATCGGAATTCCATTGTTCTGTGACTTGAAAAAGCATAAAGCCATCAAAATGGAAACTAAAATAAGAATGAACTCTAGGTGCCATCTCTCAGAGAAGCTTCCTGCCACCTCAGTTGAGTAGGACCCTTCCCACTCAGGAACTCACTAGGATCATGATTGCCTCAGAATTCACAAGGGCCAAATGAGAAATCCTATCTTCAAGACAAACAACCTAGACTAGAATTTTATTCTTCTGAAAATGATTATTAAGGAGTTCCTAGGGAAAAGAAGATAAACTGAACTGTGTAAGAGAAAAGTTTTATCATTAAGAAGGTGCAGCAAACCCTCAGTCAGCACTATTGAAGTGGCAAATTTCAAGGGGCCCACGTATAAAAAGTGTTATGCAATAGATAATTACACTCCAGTGGATGTAACTTAATCATAACATAATTAGTGGCAGGAAAATAAAAAATATTTCACACAAGCATTAAAATCTGCCAACTCAAACAGGTCTTGCTCACTGGCACATATCATAAGCAGAATCTTAATCATAATACAGTCTTCATTTTTGTCCCCCTTGGAAACCACAAGTATGGCCTCCTAATTATTATCAGTGACTCAGGGAATAGAATGGGTAGGTTTGGCGGCAACACCTACCAAAAATTGCATATTTATAATAAATTTAGAGGCTGGTGGCTGGTCTAGATTATTCAGGACAAATGCGCTTGACTTTTCTGAGGCTATAAATGGAGGGGGGGAAAAAGAACATTACTATTTCAGTTACTCAAATCTCAAGAGAATTTCATTTTCTTATTGAATGTTGAAACTGTTTCACCCACCCTATAAATCCAAGAGTCATTGGCCTTGGTTTAGGGAGCCACCAATCCAAAATAAACAAAAAAGAATAGTTTTTTTCTCTCTGGCTGTGTCTGTTTAATACCAAATTGACTATCAGCTTCAAAAATAATCAGTCAATTATATGAAAAGTCAAGTTGCTCTTAGTCCTATAGACACAGGAAGTAAAGACTGAGAAAATCTTTACCACTAGTGTTAGGTCAAGTTTACACTTTCCATACAGCTTCTATCAATTTCAAAGGCCTAAATCATAACTCCACAGATCAACCCAGGATAGTGTATTCAATTCTTTGTGCTTCAAATAGCCTTCCCAATACAACGCAGTTTAAGCTCATTGGTGTCCCCATCACTTATACCAGGGGATGGCAAATTTTTTTGCAAAGGACCAAATAGTAAAAATTTATACTTTGAGGGCCACATATGATCTATCACATATTTTACATATTTTTCCTTTTGTGTGTGTGTGTGTGTGTGTGTGTGTGTGTGTGTGTGTTGGTTTTTACAGCTGTCTAAAAGTGCAAAAAACCATACCTCGCCCATTAGCCATACGAAAACAGACCACAGGCCAGAGTTTGCCAACCCCTGCCTTTCACCCAAAGTCAATGTATATTAGGTATATACAGTCCAAATAAAGAGTGAAAGAAATGGCTTTTTCTTTTGTTTTGAAGATCTTCCCTTTAAGGAAATTTTACTTGACTACTACAGCAGGGATGATTTTTAAAAAATGTATCACACTCAGGGTGCCTGGGTGGCTCAGTCGGTTAAGCGGCAGACTTCGGCTCAGGTCATGATCTCGCGGTCCGTGAGTTCGAGCCTCGCGTCGGGCTCTGTGCTGACAGCTCAGAGCCTGGAGCCTGTTTCGGATTCTGTGTCTCCCTCTCCCTCTGGCCCTCCCCTGTTCATGCTCTGTCTCTCTCTGTCTCAAAAATAAAATAAATGTTAAAAAAAAATTTTAAAAAAATGTATCACACTCATGTTTTTTCACTGCTGCTTTCCTAGTTGAAGTAGCATTAGCTGATATATAAAAAATAAGCCCACAAACCTTAACTACACAAGTTTATTTTTCACTGTATAGAAGGATGGACATGGATTGTCTCCTACACACAGTCGTATAGGAACCCAAGCTGATGGGGAATCAACCAGTACTCATCCAGGGCTCCCAAGGTCAGCACTGATGGGCTAACATCATCCAGCTAGCAAGATGCTGGCATCCAGTTAGCAGACAAGGAAGAAGAAGGAGCACAGAGTAAGAAGACCCTTGTATAAACCACCTCAAGCTAGAATTGACACACCAATTTCCTTTCACATTTCATTGGTTAGAACCAGTCACATGGCCACACTTAGATGCAAGGGTAAGTGAGAAACATGGATGGTTTTCTTTTCTTTTCTTTTTTTAATTTTTTAACGTTTATTTATTTTTGAGAGACAGAGAAAGACAGAGCATGAGTGGGGAAGGGGCAGAGAGAGACACACACACAGAATCCAAAGCAGGCTCCAGGCTCCGCACTGTCAGCACAGAGCCCAACGTGGGCCTTGAACCCAATGACCTGAGCTGAAGGTCAGCACTTAACCAACTGAGCCACCCAGGTGCCCCAAAACATGGGTGGTTTTCCAACGAAAACACTACACTACAGAATGTGAGCACAAATCTTGGTGGAGCTAGAGTTCTCTGCCCCACTTGGGACTCCTAATTGTTTCCAATTGCCCCGAGGATCGTTGCCCTTCAACAGGTTATAGCCAAAGTATTTGCATCTGCTTCCAGGGATAGACACACAGGCGAAAAACAAGAAAGCCATTGTTCAATTTTTGTTTGATCAAAGTAAACTTCCATAGATCTATAGTTAAACAGTATTCCTGAAAGGAAGGCTTTCCTGGACACTCAGAAAGCTGTATTTTTACATGATACAAAGCAAAGCATGAAGACATGACCACAGAGTAAACACAGGAAGGAGCTAGGATATGATGTAGAGAAACTTTTTCCCTATAAGTAATGGGGTACCAGGGTGGCTCAATCGGTTAAGCGTCTGACTCTTGGTTTTGGCTCAGGTCATGATCGCAGAGTTCGTGAATTTGAACCCTATGTCATGCTGTGGGCTGACGATGAGGAGCCTCTTGGGATGCTCTTTCTTTCTCTGTCTCTGTCTCTCTTTTTTTCAAAATAAAATAAAGGGAAAAAAAGGAAATTTTAACCCATAAGTGAAAGGAAAAGCCCTTCCAGCTTGAATATGGGGGTGGGTGTAGGCTGGAGGCTTAGCAGGAACAGGACAAGGGTTAAATGTGGCTTCCGTTTTCAGCCAGGCTCTGCACCCCTGGTGTTTGGCTCTGAGTATGGAGACATGCCCACCTGAGGCAGTTGAGGTGGGGCTGAAAGGAAGGTATAAAAGGATAATTCAGAGAGAGGGATGGAGGAGATTCTCTCAAGTCCCCATTGGCCAACTGTTTGTGGCCCCATGACCCAGGGAGGGATCACTAAACTAAAACTCTCCTGGATGTTAGGACAAGGAGGCTGCAGAGACCATGAAACTGGATCCTCATAGTGGTTATAAGGACATGCCACGGCCAGCAAGGATCCAGCTGCTACTTCGTTAACCAGAGATGCCTCTCCCCTCTGAGATGATGGGCCAGAGCTTCTCCAAGACCGCATGGCACAAAGAGGGGGGAAAAAAAGGACAGAAGTGAGGTAGTGAAGCCTGAAATACTGAGTTTCCCATCAAGAGTGAGGAAGCTCCAAACTAAACAGTGACTGAAATAATAATGCTGACATTTGACTGCAAATTCAACCAGATTCAGTATATTCAACTGAATTTACTAGAATGCCATAAAATAAGATGTCTGCTCTAGGCAGCTTGAGGGAACCTGAGAATGAAATGGAGTTGAGTTATAGAAAACTAAAACGTTATAGTTCTGTGCCCCTGAGTGGTAATGTGTACATTTGTACCTGACCCATTATGTTTATTTTTGTTAAATTGTCTTGTTCCCCCTCCAGCTGAAGGCAATATGGCAAAAATGCTTTTACCAACTATAAGAGTACCCTGAGTGCAATCTCACCATGTTTGATGTGAAAGCATGCTTCACGGTAGTGTTAGATTTGTGCAGTTATAAACATAAGCTTCAGTGTCAGACAGACCTGGTAGCAAACTGTGGCTGTGCTGTGTGCCAGCCACAAGGCCTTGAACTCCTTACATAGATGTTGAGCCTCAGCTTCTTCCATCATGGAACTCAAATAATCTGTACTTTACAAGGCTGCTGTTGGTTGAATAAGGATATGTATATAATACACTTACCATAGAACCTGGCACATGCTAAGTGCTCAAAAATAAGATTGCTGGCATCAGTCCAGCCCCCACAGTTTTGGATAAGGAAATACTAAGCCAACAGGTGCAGTGGTTCACCAAAAAATAACATCCGATATTAAAAGCATTAATTATACCATTCAAGTTTAAATAGAGAATTCGTTTTCAGAAAGTAGGTCAGAGTCCTGTATCATAATTGTTTGTTTTATTTTTACTGTCAGGACCATCCCTAGGGGCAGGAAATCTAACTCATAACCAATAACTGGCAAAGAGAGGCAATTATAGTATACATATCCCATGGATGTGTTTCAAGTTTAAGGCCAAGGTAAAGCTGTAATACTGTATTTGCTATAGAAGGATTTCTTTTAAAAACAAACCAAAAAAAAAAAAAGTACTTTTGTTGAAATTCGGGAAGTTTTCCTATTGATTACACTAAGTATGAACAAGCTGAACATTCAAGGCCGAATTAGCCTTCAGTCCTTGGCAAAAACCACACATTCTCAGAGATACAGCTTAAACAGTAGTGGTGGTATGCAAGTGGTAGATGGTGCATAGTAACAGCTAACATGTATTACCAAGCATCTTCCATGCGACAGAACTGTGGGAAGCATTTCACCACACATAAGCTCGTTTTATATTTAAAACAATGCTACGTCCTGTTGCCATTTCCATTTTCAGATGAGGAGACTCTGAGAGGTAGCCAACTTACAGAGCTGATGGGAAGCCAGGATTTCAACCAGGAATTGACTCAGGACTAGTCTTGCTTTCCTTTTTTTCAGCTCCTGGGAAATTTTCCGTGTACTTCCCAAGTGCAGAGAACAATGATGGTGCCCTTCCCATTTTCTTCAAAATCTCTGTTTATCAAAAGCATTCCGGGGGGTGCCTGGGTGGCTCAGTCAGTTAAGTGTCCAACTCGATCTTGGCTAAGGTCATGATCTCAGTTTCTGAGTTCAAGCCCTGTGTCAGGCTCTGTGCTGACAGTGCAGAGCCTGCTCGGGATTCTCTCTCTCCCTCTCTCTCTCTGCCCCTCCCCTGCTCTCTCTCTCTCTCTCTCTCTCTCAAAATAAGTAAGTAAACTTAAAAAAAAAAGCATTCTCTTTCCTCCCTCTTCGAGACAGCATTTATTCTATTTTTTATGAATGCCTATTGCTGGATGAACAAAGATGAAGTATGACTAGGTCTAAGCAGTAAAAAACATAACCACCCTTGTTCATGGTGACCGTGAAGTCCATCCTCCCTGAAAACTAGTCTGACCACAATTGCACAGCTGGAAATAGCAATGGAGCTAGGAACCCAAACTGTCACTCAACCTTCAAAGACCTCACACTTGACCTCTATTTCTTAATTGTATTTGTAGCCATGGCAGCAATGGCAGAAAGAGAAACTCACAGATCTCTGACATTCACTCCCAATGCCAGAGTCTTTGGCAAATCAATTTCTCTGAAATCTATTTGCTCATCAGCAAACTGGGACTTAAAACACCTGCAAACTTCAGTGTACAAAGATTCAGTGTGGAATGTTCATGAAATGCCATGGCATCGAAAGGATGGATTGTCCTAAATGCCAGGGAAAGTACCAAACCCGTTAAGATGGGTTGCCAAACAGACACTGGTGAGCGATGATGTTATCCCCTGATGAAGGATTTAGTTCCAGAATAAATGGCAAAATTAAAATAAGACACTCTTGGCTGAGAGACTGTATATTAAATGTGTAATTGACCTAGTTCTTGAAGTGCTCTTAAAACATCATTTCCTTTGGTTCCAGATACTGGAAAATATTCTTCAAGGTGACAAAGTGTATGTAGGTAATGCTGCCAGTCCCCTTTCTATTTCTCAGAGCCTTTGTTTTTCATTTTCTCTCTTGCTCATGAAATCATTTTTCTTCCTTTTCCCCCACTTGTTCTCAATTATTGGATGATGAACTTTTGTCAATGATGACGTACAGCCACCTCTTAGTAGTAAAAATAAGATCATCTTTTTCTACAGTGAACCAAGCTCTCATCCTCTAGACCATTTTCATCTCAGCATCTTTCAAGGGCCCCTATTCTTCTTAGGATGGAGATCTGTAACTCTTGGGTTGAGGTTGAAGGGAAAGAAATTAATCAGAGTCCTAGTCACTTAAAACTAGAAGGAATCTTAGCTCTCACCAACCTTGCCCTCTCCATTCACATCCAGCTAACAGTGAATTTTTAACATGTACTAAGCTAGAGGTTTCATGACATTAACTAGTTTAATTTCATATGATCCCCACAACAATCCTGTGAGATCTCCATTTTAGAGAAACTGAAACAAAACGTGGAGATGTGATTTGCTTGCCAAGCAGCTGAGTAGCAACAATGTGCCTGCCTCCACTGAAGGCCTTTCTCTCCCAGGTCAGGGAACCAACTCGTTCAAATTCAGACCAACGACAGCACACTGCCCATAAAATTCACAGCACATTGCCCAGAATAATGAACCATCAACAGGCTGAAAATTAAATTAATACGAAGACTAAATGCCAAGGTTAATATCCTTCAAAAAGAAAATTCTAATTAAAAGAAAAAACAACCCAAACAGTTCTTTTGTTGTATATGGTTTACATAATGGTCGTGCTTCATTTCTGACAGCGAAGGGTGGTAAGAAATGTTTCTCTCCAGATTTTCTTAAAAAAAGAATTCACCCAAAGTTAGATTTTCCTTATTTCGATGGTGCGAAAGATGAGATAGAGAACAGAGACTGATAAATAATTTATGAACAAGACTGCTTCACTTATCAGATTGGGTGATGAAAACTTCTTTGAAAACCCATGAGGAACATTCTTAACGGAAATTATTTGCACTTCTCTTGGGTCGTAGGCGTCTCCCCCCCCCGCCCCCCCCCCCCCCCATGCTATTAGTTTGATTTTGGCTTGACAGTCACCACTGTGCAGAAATGTAGCAGCAAACACAATGAAAAGCCTTTCCACATGATTATTTTCGAAAGTAATAAGACATGTGTGACCTGGAAAATCAGCCCCTCCAATGCGTCAGGTAAGGAGCGTGGATGATTGTATTTTTAAAAACTGCCTCCAGCTTCACACCACAGAACTCAGAAGCTAAACTCTGTGGGAGTCTAGGGTGGACGTTTGCTGCCATCTACTGGTATATGATGGAAGAGCAACATATGCTTCTGGAGTCTCTCAAAAGATGAGAGAATTGAAAGGCTGGGGGTTGGGGGGAACCATTCTTTTTATTAGGTAAGAAAATGCCAGGGCAGAGGAATTTCTACTACCAGTCATGGATCCATATGTAACTTGTGCTAAATAATGTTTCATAGCAGCCCTCACCTATAATCTAAGGACTCTACCTGTAAAGAGAGATGCCACTCTCCCTGTCTTCACTCATAGCATGCCGGAATGAGTCTCAATTCACATTCATCCTATTGAAGCTTAAAACTGAGGAGAAAAATCGTAATAGTTGGGCTACCCATATGAGCTTTGGTTGTCAGAACAAGCTAACAATGACTATCTGCCTGGAACTTCAGGAAATGTACTTAAACTCTTTGAACATTACCTTCCTTATATGGAGAAGATCATATTCACTGCATAGTGTCATTGCTCATCTTTTATCCGATGTACATTTACTGAGATGCTGGCATGAGGATTAAATGTGGTAAAAATGCATAAAATTCCCTGCCAAATACCTGACACAGATAAGCTCTCACTAAAGGCCAGCTATTATCCCTTTTTAACAGTATCATTGCTTACTTTCCTTCATGTGAGAATGATAAACAACTCCAGTTTGTGGTATTGAAGGGGAAAACTAACCAGAACAATCTTACTGGGTTATACACTTCTCTGAGAAATTAGAGTTCTGCGTGTGGTGTGTGTGTGTGTGTGTGTGTGTGTGCGCGCGCAGGCCTCCAGGAAGAACGCAACCTGAAGGAAGGGTGGCAAGCTTAAAAGAGAAATACAGCTGTGCAGATTAGGACATTCCGGCATTGATTTAACCTAGATGAGTAGTAGAATATATGCCAATTCCAGCCCAGTTATCACAACAACCTGAAAGAAAGTGAAATGATTTTCTAAGGCCAAGAAGTTTGAAAGAATGAGTGCATGTGGAAATCTTGAACGATTATATTCACATCATTTCATTTTGTCCCCCATATTTATTTTATGAGCAACACATGATTTGGGCAGATATACAGATCCAGGGAACACTGAAAGGTATGTTCTTAGGAGGGAGAGGACCACTTCCTACCCATGTCAACAGATGATATACGTAGCATGTGATAGTTTTAAGCAATTACTTTCTTAAACTTATAATCATCACTATTAAGATTTGGGGGAATAATCATGCAACAGACATAAGTCTTCTGGCATGCTCACTATAAATATCTTTTAATAAACTTCAGGAATGTGTTGAAAAGGGTAACAATTGTGCAGGATGCTATATTCATCACAAAATTTAATCCTGAATCTGTAGCAAGTCCCTACCTCTCTTAAGCACTTCATTTAATCAGAGACCACATCATTGCTCAAAAAGTTAAAGGTTGTGAGAAAAACAGTGTGACGCAAAATGGCATACAGCAGAAAAGCATATAATGAAGTGGATTTAAAGGACAAATTCTCAAACTGGGCTGCCAAGGTTTGGATCCCAGCTCTGCCAGGTACTGGATACATGAACTTTGGGCAGGCTGTAAAACATCTCTGTTCCCATATTTCCTCAACAGTAAAGTAAGGATAAAAACAGTGCCTCCTTTATGGAGTGGTGTTGAAGATTAAATGAATTTAATACATGCAAATCCCTTAGAACAGTGTCTGATATATAGTAAGCACCATGGGTTGGTTATTATTGTGGAAGAAAAGAACATTTGGAATAAACAGGTTTACAGGGGAAAAAAGGAAAAGGAAAGGAAAGAAAGGGAAAGAAAAAGAGAGAGAAAGAGAGAGGGAGGGAGAAAGGGAGGGGGAAAGAGACAGAGAGGAAGGATGCAAGGAAGGAAGGAAGAAAAGAAAGAAAGAGAGAGAGAGAGAGAGAGAAAGAAAGAAAGAGGAAGGAAAGAAGTGAGGGAGGGAGGGAGGAAGAGAGGGAAGAATGAAGGAGGAAGTAAGGAAGAAAAGAAAGAAGGAAGGAAGGAGGAAGGAAGGAAGGAAGGGAAAAAGGAAGGGGAGAAGGAAGGGAGGAAGGAAGGAAGAGAAAGAAAGAAAGAAAGAAAGAAAGAAAGAAAGAAAGAAAAGAAAAGAAGGAAGGGAGGGAGGGAGGAAGAGAGGGAAGAATGAAGGAGGAAGTAAGGAAGACAAGAAAGAAGGAAGGAAGGAGGAAGGAAGGAAGGAAGGAAAGAAGGAAGGGAAAAAGGAAGGGGAGAAGGAAGGAAGGAAGGAAGGAAGGGAGGAAGGAAGTGGAGAAGGAAGGAAGGAAGAAAAAGAAAGAAAGAAAGAAAGAAAGAAAGAAAGAAAGAAAGAAAGAAGGAAGGAAGGGGAGAAGGAAGGAAGTGAAAGGAGGTCTTTTAAAATTTTTCTTTAGGCTGGTGATTTCCAAAGTTTTTTTTTTTTTCCTCTTTGTTTAGCAGTAGAATTATGTTTTAAAAATAAAATCATACCAAGTCTAAATATATAAAAGATGAAAGCAAAACCAAACTGGCTGGAGCAGGTGGTGGCCAAACCATCCACACATCCTTTGAGGAGCTCCTGAGACTCCACAGATGAACCAAGAGGACCCCAGAAACTGTAAACAGTGAGAAAACCATGATTTTTGCCATTTGTGTTTCTCAGCACAATTTTTTTGGGAATAGGCTTGAGCTGAGCAAATAGAGCCAGAAACACTAATGGAGAAAGACACAGAACCTCTCCTTGTGCCCAGGCAGGCATCTCACTGCAGAAACCAGTTCTTAGATTATATGGGCTGAAAAACTAAATACATTTCAACCTCCATGAGCACCAAAGAGGTTGCAGTGTCAAGTTCCCCTACTCTAGAATCTGTTTAGTTATCAGCTGTTCCCCATAGCACCAGAGGGGAGTAAGATATATGGAAGGTTATTGAACATTGTATAATGAAGCAAAATGATCTAATCTAGGCAGTTAGGACACATCCCCCCAGGTCTTGGCATTCAGTGTCCCTCAGATGATAGAGACCCAGCTAGGTGCAGGTAAGTTGGGTCTGATATCCAACCAGTAATACATGTCTGAGGATGACAAACACAGTCCCTAATCAATTGTTCTTCCTTATGCTTGACTACAGTCTTAAGGAGACGATGCTTCTGCTCACTCTGAAGTTTTTGGTGGTGGTCGTGCCCTCTAAAAAGTGTGGCTTTGAACTTCAGCCAGGAGCATCAGTGTTGTTTCTTGCACATGTCTGTCCTGAGAGACATTTCTTCTAAATGAAACTATTTCAGCATTTGGCAAAGAATTATTTTAGTTTCAGCACTTATTTAGTAGTTCCTTTCGAACATGCCAATAATCTAGTAAGCGTTCTTCATGTATGTTTTATTTCTTAAGTTTAAGGATCAAAAATCTTTTTTGTCTTTTTATTATTGAAATACAGTTGGCATACAATAATTTATTAGTTTCAGGTGTCCAACATAGTGAGTCAACAAGTCGGTACATACTCAGTGCTCACCACAATCAGTATAATGACTATTTGTCACCATACATCATTTTCTAGAATATCTGTAGAAGATCAGTCTTCACCTCAGACAATCATTTTCAGTTTGTGCAATATAGACACTACATAGAAGTTTTATAATAAAGTCCAACCTATATTTATTTCTGTTTTTATTAGGGCATCAAAAAGTTTTTCTAATTGTACATGTTTTATTACACCACTTGACATTGGTGATGCTTCATTAAAAATTTTCTAATTGTTCTTCCTTTTTAATATATTCCAAAGACTGAAACTTCTTTTTTCAAAAATGCAATTTTAGTTAGAATAGTTGAATTTTATGGAAGAGACTTTTCTGCCAGCTGCCAGAATGTTTCTATAACACATATGCAAATCCTCAAAAATTATTATTTTCCAGTGCTGATATATCAGTCCAATTTTCTATTTGCTGTCTAAGAAGGTAAAAGGCATATGAAATAATCTGAGAGCCCCTCACATAAGAAGTTGAGGTAGAAGGATAAAAAATGGATGGTTGGCTGGATAAATGTAAGCTTATAAAGAATGGACCAGTAATATGAAGTCTAAAATCTCTCCATATTCAACATATGTAGATATAAATCAATAGGACTGGGAGAAAAATATTTACTTTGGTTCTTTTTGTTTGCTTAAGTTTTTATTTAAATTCCAGTTAGTTAACACACAGTGTAATATTAGTTCCAGAGTACAATATAGTAATTCAACACGTCTATACAACACCCTCTGCTCATCACAACAATGTGCTTCTTTATCCCCATCACCTATTTCACCCATCCCCCACCCACTTCCCCTCTGGTAACCATCAATTTGTTCCCTGTAGTTAAGAGTATGTTTCTTGGTGTGCGTCTCTCTCTCTCTCTCTCTCTTTGCCATTTGCTCATTTGTTTTGTTTCTTAAATTCCACATATGAGTGAAATCATATGGTATTTGTCTTTCTCTGACTTTGATTCTTGTAGTGACAATTCATCACTTATTTTGGCTACTTAAGTATCTGAACCCCTTTTCATGTTTGGAGAATTCCGCAGTTTATCATTTTGGGTGGAGAGCAAAGACCATCTTTAGAAAATAGAAATGACAGCTGATTGCTTTTCTGGCATCCCTTCTTCCTAGGACTCAGAAGTTGATGGGCTCTTCCAATCAGAGTCACCCAAGCTGACTTTGATCCCATGGTTAGTGATACAAGAGAGCGTGAATGAAGGACTCTTTCCCCCTCTGGCAGCAGGGCTGTGGTGGATGCAACACTGAACATCTGACCAGAATTAGCAGTCATGCCAACTCTAGAATCTGGTGTTTAGCAGCAGGGACAGCAGTCTGTTCATCGGCTATGTTCTGAGCCATGCCTTGTTCAGAAAGTTTATTCTAGGGTTCATTCTTCTGGTCTTCCAGTAGATCTGTGAGCTACATGATAAGCATAAACTCCATTTTGCTTCGTCTACTCGACCTGGCTTCCCTCACAACCAAGAACCATGAATTAATAACTTAAGACCTTTGAGCCACGGAAGTTAGCATTTACTAACATATTGACCCCAATTTTTCAAATTGACTTAGTTTTACTTAGCCAACAACACCTAACTCCTTACATATTAGGACTTAGTCATCCTTTTTAAAATACTCAATGCCCAAAGAGCACAATACCACCTACCTATGATATGTACTAAATCAAAACTGGTCAATTGATTGAATAACTGGTCAAAGACAAAAAGAAAGAAAATAATTTCCTGCTCTCTTCGCCATGTCACTCATGAGGATGTTTCAAGATCCTTTTCAGCCCATTGAGCAACAACAGAAGGTAAGTAATTGCTTTAAAATAATGTTAACTAAACCCACAATTGGCTATGGTTATCAGCTCTCCTCGGAGTGTTCAGACTAAAATATTCAAAAAGAAACTAACATAGCAATTTACATGTAGCACAGTGCATTCACAAAAATCAGTTGTTCACACAGAAAGTTTGGATGTTCTTGATTTTCATCACCATCATTATATTTTCTGAGGTTCCAAATTTGAAAATGAAAACACTCATACTAGGTCACCTACAAGTCACTAGAAAGAAACTTCCAAAAACAGAAGATAATCAATGAGCACAGCATCTTATAAAACAGGAAGAGGGAAAGCCCCAAACTACAAAGCTTAATAAAATTAAACTTAGCAAAATTATGATTATAATGATTTCTTCAAATACAATAATCCATCAAATCTTGAATCAATAACTGGGGAGTGTCAAAGGGTCTGGTAGGAGGTGCTCAACAAATATTTGTCCAATAATGAATTAAATTAATTTTCAAAATATTCCATAAATAATAGTGTTATGGTGAGGACAAAATCTAGATAAACAATCTTCCATACCTTCCTGTGAAATTTCATCAGCCATATTGTTCCTTCCATCTGCCATTCATGATCTTTCTCTCCTCTTCCTATCCCCAAATATTAGGTAAAGTGTGATCTTGCAATCCCTGTGCAAATCCAAAACCTGCAATGGCTATTAACCACTGGCTTTGAAAGAGGCTGCAACTTGTAGACGATAGATTCTCGAACACTGTTTTCAAAGTGTTCTAATTTAACCTTTACGAATCTCTCCATCCTTCACCCGCAGACCATGACAATCACTCTGCACATATGAGACGCAACATGTTTGTTGATTCCTACTACCATGCTGCCCCTCAGCTGGGTGCCTTTACGCAGTGCACAAACCACTCGACAGTGTGCTTGTGGTCTTGCTCATTCCTCTCTTAACCCTGCTCTATTTTTCTTTACAATACTCTTACTATTGGACATACTATATTCTTGTTTATTCATTTCTTATCTATTTCTCCCATTCATATAGCAGCTTCAGGAGGGCTGTGTCTCTTTTGTTTACTGCTGTATCCCTACATGATAGAATAGTCCCTGGCACATGGTGTTAAAATATTGAGCACAATAATTATTTGTTGAATAAGTGAATTAATTAAATTATTCTTTAAAATAGTCTATAAATAACAATGCTGTGGTCAGGTTGAATATAGATAATCTCCTATACTCTCCCTTTGAAACTCCCTCAGCTATTTTGCTCCCTTCCACCTGCCATTAACTCTTTTCCTCTCCCCCGCCCCATACCCAAATAATAACATGTGATGTTGTAGGCTCCATGCAAATCTGAAAATACAATGGTTTTTATCCATTGGCTTTGAAACACATTGCAACATATAAAGAAGAGATTATTCAAACTATATTTATATTTATATAATCTATATTTCTATATTAAAAACAGTTTAGCCTAGCATTGCTCTGCCTTTAAAAGAGTGGCTTGCAAATGTCTCTCTTGTGCTGGGCCTATGGAACCCTAGGCTGAGTTGGGGATGGACCATTAAGCCTCAGTTAGGTGAATGAACTGGGTCACAGTGAAGAGAGCAAGTTTCACCTCCCATACTCAACCAAACAATGATAAATGCTGCATTTTATTTTCCCAAGCATCATCTTTCAAGAAAGCAGTCAAACAAGTAAAAATTGGATATCTCAGCATAAATAATACTTTATCTCCGCTTGTCACTGATACTTGCTGCTGACAAATTGGTATAAATATTTGAAGTGCTAAAAAAAAATGTGAAGTCATTGTGCTGAAACCAGTGAATACATTTTTGAAGAGATAAAATGAGTTTGGTCTCAACATGGGGAAAGACACTATCCCATAGAAATGGGGCTTTCCATATCTGCCATTATGGTTCCAAACTTCTTTAGAAGAGAGGGAAGAAGAAAAATAAATGAGAATAAGACAAAGGTGGGGTGCCTGGCTGGCTCAGTCAGGAAAGCATGGGACTCTTGATCTTGGGGCTGTGAGTTCAAGCCCCAGGTTGAGTGTTGAGATTACTTTAAAAAAATCTTTAAAAAAATGAGAAAAAGGAAAAAGTCAATAACATAAGACATTGCTATCTTTACTCACTCCTTGGAGTAAATGTCTTCCATATCACTCGTTTGGACTCCCCTTTAAATTAATCATCTCAAAGATAGACTTAATTTTTATTTCACCTAGCTATTAAAGTTATTGCATTAAATGTTTGTTAAGGAATAACACCGTTATTGCTTTTTAAATAACATTTTAAAGAATACCCTTTGATGTTAGTAAGTTGGTTAATGGTAATAGCAAGCCCCAGGTTGGTAAGAAAAAAATTAAAGATATTATACAGAGGCAAGTGACATATACAGGTTTCTTTCAGCTTCCTTCTTCTTTTGAATCCAGGATTTTGAATTTGGCTCCAAGAGAAGCCCTCTTATTTGAAGAATTACATAAAATTCTCTGAGAAGTAGCTCTTGGTAAGAAGCTTTGAGGTCAGAAAGACCTAGATACCTGTCCTGCCTCTAGGATAATATAACCACTTTGTGCCTCAGTTGTCTTATCTGACAAATGGGGAAAAATGAAACTACCTTGTGAGTTTGTTTTAAGAAATAAATAAGGTAAAACATTAAAAAGCACAATACCCAGCACATGGTAAGCATTCAACAATCATTAGCTATTACTAATATTATTGTTTCTATCCCTCTAAAACATATGCCAGACTGCCCCAAGCTCTGTGGTTATTTTGCTCCTGCTTGAAGATCTGAGTCATATGAAATTTGATGCTAATTCAGCTGTATTTCCTAAATTAACCATCTTATGTAATTAGCATCTCCTGATTTGTGTGTCTGGGTATTTTTTTTTTCCTATAATTATCTTTTCTTTTCCCTCTTAAACAACATTGCCACCCACGTAGTTTTTCAAATTACAGCTTTCATAGCCTTAGCTTATAAAACTGCTCAAATGGCCATCTTTTTTTTTTCTTTTTCAATTGCAGTACATCCAAAGAAAAAATCCCTTGGGGAGGGCTTCTCTTTTCCTCAATCATATGTGAAGGTCCATCCCAGATAAAAGGGGTAAAGAATGAGTTTGACGTGGGCTTTGCCCCAACAGTGCAATGACCCCACTTGTCTCTTTCACTCCCAGCTACTTCCTCAATTTTTTCTCAATCAGAACTTGTAACTAATGAAATGTACTAATTTCAAAAGCCATGCTGACCTGTGAATGAAACAAAGGTGAAAGAGATATGCCTCCAAGCCACTAGGTACTGAGGCCTAGGTACTGAGGGCCCACTAGGTACTCTGCCAGATTTAGAGACCAATTTGGATTGTAGAATATGAGAGCCAAAAACTCAGAAATGAATAGTTCATTCTCCCATAACCCTATGGGTTCCTGGCGGGTTTGTCCTGGCAGGTGTAGCATAAAAGAAAGGGGAAAATGGCAAGGCAAAGGGAAACTTTCTTCATATCGGAAATTTACATTTATAATTAGTCCCAAAGAGCAGGCACGGCAAGCACAAAATAGTACTATGTGCTTTCACTTTGTTTTTTGCATCATCCTTTCCTTCTCTGCTTCAATCCAGCTTTATTTTAAGAAAATAACATCTGAACGCTGAACTTTACCAAGAAAATGTATTTCACTTCAAATGAAAATCAGGGAGATTGCTGGTTCTTTCATCAGTTGTAGAGATATCCCACTGAGTAACAAGTTTAATGGATGACACAGGAATGTTTCAGCAGATAGATTATCCTAAAATATTACCATGTCTAGTGCACATTAACATAACTTTCTCAAGCTGTGAAATTAATGAAGAGCTGCAAAGTTCGCTGACTCCATGTTTTTCTAAGATGACCCTTAAAAGAAGACTCCACACACAGCTCTTCTCTCCCGTGTGTTAGTTAGGCCTTCTAATTTAAAAGCAGTTATTCTTCCTTTCTCAATCTCTTGGACTGAGAATGGCCATCCACTTTAATGAAACCGAAGTCCCCTTTTCCATATGAATTACTGAACCTAAAATTCTGCCTGAAATTGGGAAATTGCAAGTGTTTCCATTGTAAGCGATGAAAATATTTTTCATAAAACTTTTACTGAAATTTTAGCATATAATCTGGGACTGAGTAATCATGGTAGAGAAATTATATCATCTAACAATCCCAGGATCCTCTGCAAAATGTCCTGAGACTTCTCCATTTTCTCAAATGAAGCATCTGAGTGTCAGGAGGTATATCCCTATGTTAAGTAGCATGTTTCAAAATAGATGAGGACAACTGTAATCAGATCTGATTCCAAAGTCCATTTGCTTCACCATTGTGATGTTAAAAAGGGAAAAATAAAAATAATTAAACATGTCGAGTTTAGCTCATAAGTTAAGAGAATGTAGTAATAAAAAGCATCTACAAATATTTCTAAGTTACAAACAATGAGGAGAGAATTAATGTGAAAGAAAAGGAATAATGGAGATGTGATGGAATGAAATCAGACAAGGATGAAGTCTATCTGTATCAACTGCCCTATCCCTTCCTGTGTGAAAAATAACCATGCCGAGAAGAGAATAAAGGACTCTGTTTCCATATGCAGAAGACAAAGCATCTGAAGCTGAGTGTTGTAGCTGCCACTGTCTTCCTGTTTCCCTGCTTGAGGGTCCAATTAAAATAGAAAAAGGCTAGAGTTTGTGTTTTTCCGTTACCAATAGCTATATATTATTCACTTTGATTTCTCTAGGTATAGAGACAGTTGGGCTTGTGGGAGGGAAGAAGCAAAGAGACCAGTGACTGCCATCTGCTCAGATCATAAGGGCAGCCTGTCAACAGAGTGCTTAATAAAGCTATTTCTTTCAAGAATGCTTATCAACTATAGGGGCTGCAGGCCACTGAACCCTGTGCAGAGTCAGTGATGGAATTCCTTTACATCCCTCCCTCTCCTCAAGTATCAGTGTCATACTTTCCAGTGTTATCCACAAGACATCAAACACCCCTGTTATTAAAAGCAAATCATTCCACCAAATAGCTGGAGACATTGAAGTGTTTAAGTAGTAAACAAATATCCAAATAAATCAATATTTGTGCCATTCAATCGATTGTAAAGTGCTAATCAATCATAAGGTGGCATTAGGATGCAGACTGCTCTCATGCTCTCGTGCATTATATTGTTCCAGGTGCATTATATTGGACGGTAGCTGTATTGATTGTATTGTATTGACAGTTTTCAGATGACAACATTGTTTCCCAAATATTTTCTGAAAGGTCTTATAACTAGGAAGTAGTATAGCCTATACTCAAATGTGGCTCTTTTTATTTCCATTCCAGAAATGTCTTCTCTGTATCATAACTCCCTCACTTTGGTTATTTTTTGTTGTCACGTGGGTATCTTCAAACACAATTATGCTTGAAAGAGGGTGGCAGAATATGCCACCTCAAAATCTGCTACTTTGGCATGAGGATTATTTTGACCTAAAGGCAATTGAGAAGAAGCAGATGCAAGAAAAACTCTGTCATCTTCCTATTTGCCTAAAGTAGGACGTAAATCTGTAAAGGTGTCCCCCTTTCCTCTCTCTACCAGGAAGGACAGAAGTTAATCACAGGAGACAACTCTAGATCCTGATCAGCCCAGGGAGGACACTAGAGGAATCTGTACAACCTTTAGTAACTAGTACTTACCTTCCATTCGTTCCCCACATATATTTACCTTCCCATGGTTTGCTGCCTTTGGAAGCCTAAATTCCTTTTCCTTTGTCTTGTCAATTCTCTACAAATTTATTGTCCTTGTTAAGATGCTGTATAAGCCCAAGTTCTAACCACCTCTTTGAGTTATTCATCATCTAGTTTTCTCCCATGTGATGTGTGCTGCACACAGTAGTAAACTGTTTTTCTCTTGTTAATTTGCCTTCTGTCAGTCTAATCTGCATGGCCCCAGCTAATGAACCTAAAATAGGTGGACAAAAAAGAAAATGTTTCCTCACTTACTTCAGTATATCAGTAATATTAAAATAATCTCCCTGACACATTCTCTAGTATTAGTTTATTAAATGAGAATAACAACCTTAGATCTTCAAGGTTCTTTACCAACATACTATTTTTTTAATTGGTTCATGAATGCTTATAAACGCCAACACATCACACCAATAGTCACTTCTTTTCACATCATTTTTTCTATACCTCCAACCCAAGAATTTCTTCATATCTGCCTAGAACAAATATTTCAATTTCCCCATTCTCTCAAAATCTGAAAAAAAAACTAATGAAAAATAATATCCTGAAATGGAAGAATATATTCAGTGTCCTTGAAAACCACCACCTGACTTTCTTTAGCCATGGCTCAATGTCCTTGAATATGTTGTTTTATGAGCCTTTGATAATCTCATTGTATTAGAAACTGTCTAGAGTCTGTATACTTTATTAAAGCCAAGCCCCACTGTCTACCTTTTCTGTCCAGGTGAGAACTGACACTCTTGAAACTAGAATAACCCAATGTCTGAGCCAGAACTCCCTTTCTTTGCAAATTACTCACATGTGTCCCAAACTGTTGGTGAGCTGGTGTTGAGTGGCTTTTGGATTTCTTTGTGTAGTTAGTCCCTTCACTCCAAGCCATTGACTTACGGGTAATGTGGTGTGAAGCTTGCTTTTCCAATTGGAACTCTCTTTTCAATTCCAACCTTAGTCAGTGGTGATTGAATGTCATCACCTATAGATTGATTTTTGATCCTAAAATGCCACAGAGCATTCATCTCAGAATGGTTCCCAGGAGGTGACCATCAGCATCTCAGAAACCACTACCAGCAGCATGGTTCATCAATCAATATATGCAATATTTTCTTTAAAACTCTGAAATGAATCCAAGTTTTCCCAAACCTCAAGCCAAGTCCAGATGCATGGAAAATGTTAGCAATTTTTTTCCTCATAACTGGCTCTGTTTCATGCATACTTTGCAAAGATTTAGGTTTTCAGGTAAATAATGTATATGGTGGTTTCATTTGGTGGCAACCAAAAAAAACCCAAAACAGGTGAAAACATGGGAGCTGTGGCTGGCTGTTCTTTTCCATCCATGGATTTGTTCAAGTCCAGGTGATTCTGGGGTATGTTTTTGTAGGGACAATAACAACAAAATATTCAAATAACCTGAAACATCCAGCATTCCTGAAACTTCCATAGTCTGGGAAACTATGATCTGGACTAAGGCGTGTCATCCTGTAGAAGAAAGGTTATTAACCACACTGCAAATCTATTACGTAGAATAGGATCATTTTGAGCTGCTGAAAAGAGGGACAGAAGCTGAAAAGGAAAGTTTAATCTTTACATATTCATAGTGAATAAAGGGCTGTTTTAACATTGTTACTCATAATTTATACTAACAATACTAGGATGTTTAGGAAAAGAGGAAAGAAAGTGAGGAAGGGAGTTGGGGCGGGAGGAAAGAAGGCAGGAAGGCAGGAAGGAAGGACACTGGGGCATCAATTATATGTTCATATCTGTTAGCCATTGCTATAATAATGCTTAAATGACAAATAAACATAACCATAATGTCATACAACACCTTCTCACTCACAAGTTTCTAGGTCCTTTGGGGTTCAGCTGAACTGGGCTCCAGGTTAGAATAAGGTCTGTGTATCTCATTCTGTATCTCACATTGAAAGGGTAGTAGCTGCCTAGGATATATTTCTTTCATTTGCTGGCTACTCTAGAGAGATGAAAAAAAAATGAGTAAAGAATTATCTTTGCCCTTGAGGAGATGATGAATTATCTATGCTGAGAGATAAAGAAGAATAGTTCAGACTAGACAGTGAAAAAGAAAACAATTGGTTCTTCGATTTTTAATGCCTTTACAAAATAATGGATTTACTTTCCTAAGTATGATTCTGCAAAAACTAATGATAGTCAGCTAACATATACTGATTATTGTTAGCAGCAAGCAGTTACCCATTGCCTTTTACCCCCATCCTCTCCAACTGTCACACCTGATATATTAAGTTGAGAGAGTAAGGGAATATAGTGCAATCCCTAAAACTAGGACACGGTGGTGCTTTCAGAAGCAGAAGACACCTGGACAACACCCAGTCAATAAACAGGCAACCGTTTGACAGAAGAGAGAAAAGGTTTGACAATAAGGAACAAGGCAATTACTGTCCTGGAGATATTTGCATTTCTTTTACTATAAGCAGACAAATGTTACGCATATTTAAGGAGGTGGTATAGAGTAAAGAAAAGAATACTACACATCTAAGATTCTTCCATTTCCATTTCCTTAAAGTGGATTAGAACTTAGACACTCAGGAAAGAGACTGAAAGTAGATTCTGGTGCTTGCTCTACTACTAATTAGCAGTGTGGTCTTTGGCAAATCACCCAGCATCTCTGGAAGTTGTTTCCCTAGAAACCTTCTTTGATTACTCATGCCCTCCCAAAGTTAGGATGGCCAGGACCCCTTTATTCCCTTGTATCTTATTTTCTATTATCTTGCCTATTGAATTGTTTTATAATTACTATGGATTATATTTACCTCTTGCACTACCCTGCTCTTTGAGATTAGAGTCAGTGTCTTACACATTTTTGTAGAATAAATCCAGGAAAGAAAATAAGACTTCTGGTGATTGGACTAAAGCACTCACACTCTATCATAGGCCCCTCTGAAATTGTGTGAAAGTCTGTAAAGTTCATTTTGGCTGAGGAAATCCCAACATTTGCCGAGAACAAACCCCACTCACTCTCTGCCCCTTACAGTATGATAATTTCTACTATAGGACCCAAGCCCAAATTCAATCGAGTAGGTTGGTATTTTATTCTTCAACATTGCATTTAAATTCTGGCATGGTTATATGACTTGAAAATAAAATTCAGACCTTTATTCTGCCATCTTTTGGTTGTTAGCAATTAATAAAAATGAACAAAGATGAAAATCTTGGTATTTCCTGGGCTCACAATAACTCTCTCCTTAAAAACAGCGTTTTTAACAGGCCACTGGTATGACCTAGAGAAAGTGCTTGAATGTTAACTTTAGAAGAAAATTGAAGTTATATTCGATCTAAGGTTTTCTTTTTTTTTCTAATTTGAGAAAATTGAGATCCTGAAAGATAAATTAACTTGCACAAAGTTACTCAGTCTCCTAAATAATAGGCCTGTACTTTAAAAGTCCAAATGTGTATTAAAAAAAAAAAGGAAAGAAAGAAAGAAAAGAATATGAAGAGAAAGAAAGAAAAGAATAAGAAGATTAAAAAGAAAAAGGAGGAGCACCTGAGTGGCTCAGTCAGTTAAGCATCTCACTCTTGATTTTGGCTCAGGTTATGATCTCATAGTTCATGAGTTCGAGTCCTGTGTCATGCTCTGCACTGACTGTACAGAGCCTGCTTGGGATTCTCTCTCCCCCTCTCTCTGCCTCTCCCCCACACTCATGTGTGTGCTCTCACACACTCTCTCTAAATAAATAAATATGTAAAAAGAAAAAGAAAAAAGGAAAAATGACTCAGTACCTTACTTCCTTCAACGCCACATATATCACTTGTTTTTATTTGCCACCCTGATAACTCTTCATGAACATTCTTCAATCCAGAATACTCTACTTGTATTTATGAAAAGCTTTGCAATGATGGGTAAGCCATTAGACCTCTCTGGCTTTAATTGTAATAAGGGACTTCATTTATATGATATTCCAGATCCTTTCTACATATCCTCTACACAATAGAGAGATTACATTGGGGAGATATATAGATATAGATATAGATATAGATATAGATATAGATATAGATATAGATATAGATAGATATTAGGTATTAGATTGGGGTTATATATATATGTATATATATAAAGATAAAATATATACATAAATATATATATGTTATACTATATGTTATATGTTATATATATATAAAGATATATATGTTTTATATATATATCATTACAGAGAGAGAGAGAGAGAGACTCAGAAGGCTTAGACACTGCTGGAGAGAACTTTTTCCCCTAGAATTGGAGGTTTATGTTGTGCCACCAGAGTCTTGGGAACAGAATAGTTGCCCTCAAACTTGACTGAGGTAAGTATTGATATATCCCAAAGGGTTCCAAAAGCTGAAAGCTCTTATATATAGCATGAGATTATTTAAATTAAGGCAGGAAATTAATTGTCAGAGAAAGAGAGAGAAGGGGAAGGCTCTACATATGTATGAATATATAGTCATACCTTTTGTTGTTGTTAATTCATATTCAAAGCTACCATATTGATCTTGATTTATTTTTATTATAATATCCATTGGGGATAACTTGTAATAAAATGGGCAAAATCACATACCTGGTAAGAGTTTAACTTGCTGGTTTTGTTCTGGTAATATATTAAAATTCTTATAGAGGACTACTGTTGATCTAGCTTTGGGAATTTATTCCAAAGGAAAAGAGTCATGTACAAGAATATTCAGTATGGCATTATGAAAAACTGGAAATGTTCCATATGATCAAAAGTCATACCAATAACTTAGTAGCAAAACTGCAGTTACCACCAATCTTCCTGAAACCCTGAGCAGCATTCTCTGTTATTCTACTCTTACATCTTACCACCTGGACCATAGAAATATGCAAGGTAGAAGGGCCCTTTGTCACCATCTTCTCCAAGTTCTCACTTGAGAAATAGGAAACTAAAGGCCCAGATGTTAAGTGAACCTCCCACGTGAACAGCCATTTATAGTCAGCATAGTTTTCCTTATATAGCACAGGAGGGATGACCCTCCATCTTCTTGTCTAGCCAAATAGTAATCAGATTTTACCTTTTCTGTCACAGTTTTATTACTCTGCAAAATACCTAGTTTCTACTGGCAAAATTTCTCTTATTAGGTCAGTTCCCAGAAGTGAAATTATTGTCACCCATGTGTTCAAAAAATTAATCCACTTTCTACTTCTCTGGTTGCTGATGAGTACAAAGACATGATCACATTGCACGGGTCCACCCAGACTGTATCCCAAAGGCCTTTGGAATGCCTAGTAAATCTGGGCTCAACCTGAGGTTTAAAAAAAAACAATATCCCTGGATTTTCTCTTAAAATGAAGTGGAAAGCTTTTCTTAGCTCTGTCTTCTATCTTGCTTCCAATATAAGACTGAGCATGCCTCTGAACAGATGACATAAAATGGCCACCTCATGAAGACCTATTCCATACTTCAACTCCTGAGCAATCATATTTTCTAGGACAATGTCCCCTAGAGGGTTAAAATAAATATTTTGTATGGCACCCAAAGTCGTTTGCAAAGCCCAGTAATCATTTCAGGTAATGAGAAAATAATGGAGGAAGCTCTGGAAGGAAGCCACTAAAAGCCATCTTTTGAGGTTAACATGTGCAAATGGCTTAGCTGAGTTCTATTGCTTTTAAGGCACAGTGATTTAGGTGATTGTTTAAGTCTTTTTAACTGCATCAGTATTTAAACAGCATTTGTATGTCTGAAGACCAGAGAACCCAAAACAAATTTCACAGAAACCCACTCTAATTCTCTAATTTATTAAGAAGTAATGGCTTTAGGACCATAAGAATTCATAACGTATGTGAGTCTGAGAACACACCCCAAAGATCACTGGAATTCTGGTGCAATCTGCAATTGGCTATCCTCACAGTAGAAGGCAAAAAAAAGAAAGAAAAAAAAAAAAACCTGTCTTCTCTGAAGCAGTTGAGTCTACTTCCTTAAACCGATCAATGACCTAGCCCACTTATCTCTCTGAAGTCCTCCTTGCCTTTGTCTGCTCTTCTTCCCTCTGCTTTGAAAGCAGGTTGAGCCCTCTGGGTTATGTAGACTGTGGCATAACCTGAAATACAACTTAATATAAGCCCATCACCAAAAAGTCTTCACAACTACCCTGTTTGGTCCCCTGAAAAGCATCACTGTCCATATGGAGAGGTGTTTCATAACCCTTCCATGTTTATTGCTTCTTCCCAGCATTAAAGTATGTAAGCATCCAAAAGAGATGATCTCTTGGCTGCAATAGCTCATTTGAAATGCACTCCATAATTAACAACTTTGAAAGCAAAGAGGTAAATTTTGTCACATGTATTATTAAAGCAGAGTGAGATCCCCCAGGACCAAATTAGGCGCCTGATTAAAAATGTCCATGTTAAGAGAAACAAGTAGATAGGGAGATGTGCTCTCAGCCATCCCAAATTAACATGCTGATTGCAGTGCATGTTCAAGCCATGTGGAAAGACGCAGAACTTGGGTCTGCCTTGGTGAATGAGAACTCTGGTGTCTCAGCTTGAATGCAGGTCAGCCAGAGTCAGCTTCGGTAGGGTGATCTGCAAGTGAAGACATGAGGGACTGGGAAGAGTGACCCGATGGGCAAATAACCGAGCAACCACAGTGCGATAGAAAATGTAATACTGAGAACTGCATATTTTCAAGTGCCGTGCTAGGTGGTAAATTTTAGGCTTCTGGTGATTTCTTCTTCCCTCTTGATTTTGGCCAAGACTCCTACCACCTCCACACCCCTGGTTCCACTTGTGTACATTGTCGGAGTGGGAAAAAAGGACTCATAAGGGAACTCTTAAACGATTTTGGGAAAAGAAGTTAAAAATCTATCTGAACTCTTATTTTGTTGTGGGATGCAGTATATTTTCATATAACTGCACTCAAATTGATTTTATAAAGACTTTTTAAAGTCTAACTCCTGCCAAACTTCTAGAATGATTTACAATAATCTCTGAGAAGTGCCACATAGCCATCAAAAGAAAGCCAAACTGTGGCACAATAGACAATACTGTCACTTTAAGAGAGGAGAATTCCTACGGCTCCGATGCCTCAGAGAGATGAGGACTATAAAACACCCTCTTAACTTACTGGAGATTGTGGCAGGCAAGAGAGAATTTAATGAGCTTGGCAAAGCAGCTCAGTGGCTCTGTGCCTGGACTCAGCTTTGTGCATCCCACATCCAGAGATGGCTCTTTGTTTAAACAGGACTGACTCCCTAGAGTTACTTCTTCCCTTTTCCTAAGGCAGTGTGTTTGGTTGACAAGAGCTGTCTTCCCCAAATGAATGCATCTACCAAATATACACAAAACCTAAAATTCAATTAAAAATTTTTAAAAGCTGAAAAAGAAAAGAAAACATGCTAATGTAGTAATCCCAGAGACTCTGCCTTAATGAGCATGCTGACTGTGGCCAAGTTAAAACTGTTGTGGGAATCATAATTCGAAATTTTCTGCTCTATTCAAATTCTCCAGGGCCAAATTGTCATAAAGATCTTTCTTATATTGGAATTCCATCTTTCAAGAATGTAAAGAACAATCTACCTTTATATCCAATGTAAATCAAACTTAAGAGAGGAATTTCAAGGTGACCTTGGATATGTCATTTCACCCATCTGCATCTCATCAATGAATGAAGGTTTTTGGATCTCTTAGTCCCTTGCCAGCACTAACATTGTATGATTCTGTTTTACAGGTGCTACCCAGTAATTGCGGGTTATATAAATCACACAGGAGTAAGAAGGAACCACTAAGGAAAGGCAGTTAGAAGCATACATCTCAGATCTCTTTCAAAATGTTAGCCAACAGGTTAATTTCCTTGGCATATTGCCTTCTTAGCTGTCAACATCTAGTATTACTTCCACTGCAGGACTTTAAAAATAAAAACATTTTTAAATGATCCGAACTCTAAAGGATGGCTTGAAGCTAAGAAGTTAAAAATCGAGGGGCGCCTGGGTGGCGCAGTCGGTTAAGCGTCCGACTTCAGCCAGGTCACGATCTCACGGTCCGTGAGTTCGAGCCCCGCGTCAGGCTCTGGGCTGATGGCTCAGAGCCTGGAGCCTGTTTCCGATTCTGTGTCTCCCTCTCTCTCTGTCCCTCCCCCGTTCATGCTCTGTCTCTCTCTGTCCCAAAAATAAATAAACGTTGAAAAAAAAAAAATTAAAAAAAAAAAAAAAGAAGTTAAAAATCGATGAATGAAAGTTAAGGATGACCATTCATTGGAGAGTCTGGTCTCTGTGGTTATTTTATATCATACTCTGAAACCATTTTTCCCTAAGTTCTTATTTCAAGGTATATGACACATTTCAGGTTTTATCCCCACATGACAGCCTGTGTTTTTCAGAATCCTTAGTGGGATGAAGCCCTATGACATAATATGAGGTTTAAATGACACAGAATGTACAAGTAAAAGCTATCCTCAATGACCAGGAAGAGAGTCTAGTCCATTTTTCTTCTAGATACTGGTTGTATTTTTTTTTTAATTTTTCGATGTTTATTTTTGAGAGACAGATAGAGAGAGAGAGAGAGAGAGAGAGAGAGAGAGAGAGGAGGAGGCGCAGGGAGAGAGGGAGACACAGAACCTGAAGCGGGCTCCAGACTCTGAGCCGTCAGCACAGAGTCTGACGTGGGGCTCAAACCCACGAACCGTGAGATCATGACCTGAGCTGAAGTCCGACGCTCAACCAACTGAGCCAACCAGGCGTCCCTATTGGTTGTATTTTAAGTAGTATATAGTTTTTCCTCATTCTTGTAATCTGCTTTTGTCCATGTGATAAAGATCTAGCTATTACATGAAGAAGAAAATGAAGATGAAGACTAAAAAGAAAGAGGTGAAGGAGCAAAGAAAGGAAAGGAAAGGGTATAGAATATAGTTGGTATGGGGTTGTGGGAATGGAGAGCAGTTAAAAAAAATCCAGCAACCAAACTTTGCACTAATTTGTGCTTGATCTTGACTAAATCAGTAGATGTCTCTGAACCTCAGTGTTTCAGCTGTGGAACGATTTGGCTGGATTATGAGTGGTGTCTACCATTCCTTCCAACTCAAACATGTTATGACAATAAGCGACTAGAAAACAGTTATAATTTGAACACCCAAATGGGAATGTGAAAAACCTTAAAGGCCCCAGTTGTGATCTTTTTAAGATCAAGAAAAGTTTCGGTGGATTTGGCGGGAGAGATGGGGTGGGGGGCGGGTAATTGGCTTCTTGCTTGTTTTTAATCTGTTATTAACATTCTTTTTTTCTCTCACCCTGTCAGCTCAAGGGGGCACATTTTACCCTTAGCACCCCTCCTAAGTTCTGAATTCACAGTATGCCAGAAGATCATCAAAGTTGTCTTATTCCTTTCTCTAAGTACCCAGAAACAATTATTCAAATGTTTGCCACTTACATGGAACACTGAAAGCAGCTCTGGAAGAGTTGAGGGAGTTAGTATAAAGCTTCTGTCAGTGATGCTAGATGGAGGGGTGATAAGATTCATTGAAATGTAGATCGCAAGGAGAGAAGGTTTACAAAGCACTTACAGAGTCTAAGATGAAAAGAATTATATTAGTGCCAACGAGTATTATTCCATAAAAATTCCCTTTGTGGCTGATGAGAAGGAGCTCAAATCTTCAAATAAAACATTTAATTCACACCTGACAGCAATTTTCAGAGTTTGGAACAAGCAATGTTAGTAATTCCATTCTTAGCCCAGGGAAAAACCGTGCAGCAGAATAGAGTGGCAATAAAATAAATGTCTATGGTTCTTGAAAAAGAAAAACTCTGAAGAGAAAGGCCTTCTGGCAAAAAAAAAAAAAAAGTAAACCCCATGTGCTGGTCTGAATTCCTCTAACTTTCAATTAGTGGGTTAAGGAGATTCCAACGTTTGTGTTATTTCTGCACTAGTCTAACTCACACATTAGTACATGCACACAGTTGAGCCTCAGCATTTGTGGATTCAGCATGTGTGTTGTTGATCATTTACAAGCAACTTCTGAAGGACTTTGACTGGTGGTTGTCATTTTGCAGAAACCCCAGCATAAATAAAGCTGGGTAGGATGGCTGCTGAATGAATCAATTAATGAGCATCCTCAGTAACTACTTCTCAATGTGACCTCACTATTCTCTACTCTCCTGTTGCTTTGCATTAATTTCCATGAAGCAATATGCACAATAGCCCCCTAAATGGGGGAAAACTAGAAGCAAATGATGGATTCATAAATCTGGTCTTTCATGGACCTACATGTTGGGACTGAGGATGGACAATCACACCCTTTCTGCTACCATGTGTAACCAATTGAAAAACAGAAGGTATAAACAGATGAAGTATCAAAATATGTTTGGTTACCAGTAAACTGAAATAGAGAATGCAGTTTAGCCTATTGCCACATGTAGGCTTCCTACCATTTTCCTCCTACAATTAAACACACCTATCCAGTCATAGCAGAGCACTAGACAAAAATAGGTCTTTGCTCCCAGCAATTTATAGCAGTGAAAGAAGAGAAACATGCATGTTTTCTGCCTTACAGGGTGGTTTTGCTGTTCTTGTGAAATAGAATAGCCTATTCTCTTTGAAATATTAAGAAGTTCTTTTCTAGTTTGTGCTTTCCTCCTCATCCCCTCACTCAGTCTTATCCAAGAGAAGAGGAAGATTTGGGTTAATGAGATTGGGAACAATTCATGGGATATATGTAGCAGAACCTTTCTTGTTAGCTTTTGGAGCATTCTGCCCTCTTCAATTTGTGTGGAAGGGTTACTCACCAAGCAGGGTTTCTTCACCTTATGGCAGAAGATTCACTCAGGATACTGTGAAAGGAGAAGGAGCCTCAGATGAAAGTTTATAAAAGCTTTACTAAATGTCACCAAACTAATATGCCCTCCGTCCTCAAGAAGGAATAAATAAAAGGTAGAAAGTAGGGCTAGAAGTATTACTCATAGCAGCATGTGGACACTTTGTTATCTGAATTTAAGTGTTCTACACTCCCATTTTGTTTCTGGAAGAACTCATTGAGTAATTTCCAATAATGATAGCAGTAACTGCAGTAAAAATAACATTCTGCTAAGCTAGGCATGTTGTAGTAACAAGCAACACTAAAACCTCGGTGATATAAAACATCAAAACAATTAATTCTTAATCACTCTTTAGGACTATTGCAAAATGGCTAAGGACTAAAAACCAAGGGCAAATAACAGATAAGAAGAAGATAGGTATGGAAGAGGCAGATAGTCAAAATAGTTTTAAAATATGTGATTTTGTTCAAAAAATTGCTGGAATATACAATTCATTATGGGTCTCCTGAGTTTCTCCTATCTTACAAGGAAATTTACTGACAGCTTTTATTCTGGACCATCTTTTAAAATATACTTATGTAGAAAACAGCCTTGGAAAAGTGATAACTTCCCCCTCTGATGCAACAGGAAGATTTTCTTACTATGTCGTATAATAAAGATAAAGTCTCCCTCCAGGGAAAATGGAATATTTGCTTGCAGTTCATTATGAAAGAATTGTATTTCCAAATTTGGAGATGCTTGGCTATTGACATAAACCCACTGCAGTACCCAGCTAAATTATTCTTCATGTGGGACTTGAAGAGCACAGGGAATCAATGCGATCATGAAGCACAGGCATCTTGCTGTGTTGTGGGTAATATGTCATATTACTCTGACCCAAAGAGCCTTATGTCTTCTGTCAAGATGCATGAAATGGTAGCATGCTAACTTGTTAGCTTGAAAATTAGATAAAATAATAGACCCTTCTCAGTTCTTGACAGAAATTAGACAGTTAGATGGATAATTTCAGCAGAGAGCTGGAAACTATTATAAATGAATGGAAATCTTAGAACTGTAAATAATAGTAACTGAAACTGAGAACTCAATAAACAGTTTATAGCAAATTAGACAAAACTACAGAGAGGATTAGTAAACTAGAAGACACATAAAAAGAAAATAGCCAGATTGAAACTTGACAGAAAAAGATGAAAAATGCAAAAACAACTGAAAATTTCTGTGTATCCATTCATAATTCTATTACCCTCCCCATCCTAAAACTATTTTTGAATTCAATATGTATCATAATCAAGTATGTCTTTATATATTTGCTTCAAGTGTGTATATATGTACGGTATGTTTGTATATATACTAAACAACAGAGCACCTTTGTACTTTTGAAAACTTTATCTTTGTGATATTACAATGTGCTTGATTTTTTTGCTTAATATTTGAATCTATATAATATTCTTCTTACTAAATCATTTCATTTACTCCCCCTCTTATTTCATACAACACAGAAAAATTTTGTTTAACATAATCAATGTGTCTTTTGCACCAGAATTTTATATTGTTTTGTATATTTAGTGATTCTACAAGCTTTCCAAGCAGTCCGTATTTTTTCCCCAATTTCATTCATAAACAAAAACTTAGGCAAGAAAATAAAAATTGAAAACTAAGGAATGCATTTAAAAAAAGTAAAGCACTATGAAAGAAATTTAGATCCATTATCAGTACACCACAAGACCTGGAGAAAGATGTGATATTAAAGAATTCATAAAGTTCTTTTTGAAATGTATCAATTAGAAAATTCATAAATTCCCTAAGGAAGATGAAAAAGGATCAGCATGATTGAAAAGTAATGGAAGAACAAATAATACAAAATTATCTCAGATTTCTCATGTTACAAGGTAAGAGTGTCTATTGCAGATCATAAAATGAGGCTGAGAAATGTTCAGTGACCAGGCTGAACCATAACCAAACGGGATTTTCTCTGAATGAGTTGCATCAGGCATTACAGAATGAGTGGGGTAGAATTTTAGTCCATTTCAATCTTGGAAATACACAAATTTATTCACTAGAATTTCTTACTAAGATAAACACTGACATGGTTACCAGAGGGAAGGGTACGGGGGAGGGTTTAATAGGTGGTCGGATTTAAGGAGTGCACTTGTGATGCGCATTGGGTGATGGAACTGTTGAAACCAATATAACACTATGTTAACTAACTGGTATTAAAATAAGAACTTAAAAAGCCAAAAAAAAAAAAAAAAAAAAGATAAACATTGACATATTTCTTCCAAGCCAAGGAAACTAAAGAAATAACGTCTAGAATATATGGAGTTTGAAAAATACCACTGACTGAAAAAGGGAAAAGATAATTCTAGCATATGGAAAATTCATTTTATTATAGCCATTGAAATGAGGAAAGACTTGCTCCAGTACAAATATTCAAAAGAAAGGTTTAATGTCATTCCTGGAACAGGTTTTCTGTAATGAAAAGTGGTGAAGGTTAAGACAATATTTAATAGGTCACACTTTGTAATAGATACGTAAAAAGAAGGGTTTTGAACCATTTAATTGTATTCAACTTAAGCCTATCCCCAGAAAATACAACCTGACCTCCAGCAAGACGGCTCTTGGCAGCTGAGACAAACCCTAATGGAGCTGACACCTTGAGGCTATCTGATGACTGCACTCCCTCAAGCTGGGCAGCCAGTCCTTCTCTGAAAAAGAGAGAGAGAAAGGGGGACGGGGAGAGACAGAGAGAGAGAGAGAGAGAGAGAGAGAGAGAGAGAAATTTGGAATGCTAGACAAAACTGCAAGCCTATTTTTTAAGACAGGAATATGTAGATATTTTCCTCTCGGGCCAGTCTTGTAATGGCAAGATTCCTCCAATTTAAGTAGCACTCTGTGCTGGATATTTTTTTCTTTGCCCCTCTAAATCCACTCTCTACCCTTACCTGTGCCCTTCACCTGAACTTTATTGATTGTATCAATAAGCTTGCATGCCCTTTGGTTTGCTGTTGAGTTCAGCCAATGAGAATCACCTGCAAAAGATCAAAGAGAAATAGGAAAGGAAGGTCAGGATGTTTATTCCCCTGCCTCAATACTGTCAGGCTTTAAATTAGCAATATTCCCTCACTAGAAGTCACTGCCTCTGCTACACAGCCCTCCTTTACAGCCACTGTTCTCTCCCCGAGTGTCAGTGATGGCTCCCTCCACTAGACCCTTCAAGGTTACAAATGTGATGGTTGGTTATTGCTACAAGAGGGGTGGGTACATCACCATCCTGTATACATTACCATTGCCTGTACCTATGCAAAAAATCTCTGTACTAAGCTGTCTTCAATTACTCCTTCTCTTCCTATTAAGACCTTGGCTAACTCTATTTAGAAGTCTCTTTACTAATACTCTTCAATAAAGAAATAAGGAAATCCACTACAATAAACTGGGGGCAGGGAGTGGAAAAAAGAGGAAAAATTATTAGAGTACAATTAATAAGGCTGACTCTAGTGAGCAGAAACAAGTTTCTTCATTTTGCCAGGAAGCCCCTCTCAATTTGTGCCTCTGTCAACACCCCATTTTGATGCCTTGGAGCATTTGAGCATATAATAGTTGAGCTGCCCAGAAACCACTTGGCCAGAAAGCCTTCCAAAAAGGCCAGGTCTCTTTGTTCATGAACCTGAAGAATTAGTAAACACAGTTTATGGCCAATAAAACCCCACACACAGTTTGGGCAAATAATAAGGTGAAAGCAGTTTCTTATTAAAGTTATGATTAGGTTTATCACATCTAATCATAACGGTCTCACTAGGAAGAAAAGTAAGCAAGTCTTCATTATGCACTGCTACCTGCCAAAGCCAGAATTCTCTTAGGGAGAAAAAAAGCCCAAGGAAGCAATAGCATGCTTTTGGAATATACACTGTTACCCAAAGAATTTGGCCCAGAATGGAATGCACCTGATAAGCAATCACTTGACCAGTTAGTTGAGTTGGTTTTACCGTGAAGCTAATGAAGCTTAAGCTTTAGCTTCACTCACACAAACCCCTTTCAAGGCTCTGGGAGGAGCCCCAACAATATGTTCATATGGTCAGTGTGTGTTTGTAAAATTTGCCAAATAATAATTTAATCACAACTGGTTAAGATTTATCTTTTTCCACTCTGCTTTTCTCATCATTGAACTTCCAACTGTGTTGGGTAATTTTTGAGTGGCTATAGGCATTTTTACAACTTGGCTAAACAGCAGCTCAGTTAGGGATATTTTCAGTTTTGATTTATGTGATACATGTATGTGGTTCTCAGTCACTTCTGCATATAGTTAAGTTATTGCAAGTTTTCCTTTTGTAGGAATGACCTACAGGAATATTCCCTCTATCCACTTGTGTCAACTCATCCTGCACCAGACACAAAGGTGCTGGGCCAAAGTATTACCATGATATGAACCAGTAGCATGAAAGAATTAGAAGAGAAACAAAGTTGAAAGATCTGGATCCAGAAGATATTATGTGCAATAAGGTGTAGAATTTTTTATCAGACCGGTAAAATTATACATAGATTCAGTTCCTATAAATACATAATTAAAACATAAGTTCCCTCCTATCAGGAATGTACTCAATAATATACAAGATATAGTTACCAACACCATACATGTCTTTTCTTTTTTGATGAGAATCACGCAAAAGAAGGATCAAAGAGAATTCCTATGGCGAAAGAGTACAAATTTGTAGTCATCTTACAAACAGAAAAGCGCATCTGTATTTTTATTATTATCAAAAATATAAAAAAGTGTCAATCAACCTCTCTAGAGGAAAGATTGGATTATCTTTCTATTCTCTCAATAGAAAATTATATCACAAAATACTATTATGTGAAGAAGCTGTCAAAATAGGATGCAGGAAAGAAACTATAAAAGACAAGTGACAGGCTGCTAAATAATGTAAAAATCATTATTTTTCTGTTTTTTTATGCTTGTGATATTTCCCACCTTTTTAAAAATATGTGTTTGGTTGTGATTTCTTTTTCCAGATAAATATGCACTTTTATATCTAATGTTATATTTGTGAGTTTTTATGCTTTTTCTTAAAGAGGCCCCTGCTCAAATTGTAGAGGCTTCAAGGTCCATGAAAGTGGGATTGCCCTGCCAGTTGGCCTCAAATGCAGTAATGTACATTCCAGGTTCAAGTGCTGTCTAACTCCATAAACACAGAGCAGGCACTACATGAATGGGACATAGGGGGATGTCTCTATATTGGAAAGAACACCTGTCATGGGTAACATGATGACTTCCATCTGCCCAGAAATGTAACTTAATCAGTTGCCTCAAGAAGGTCATCGAGTGTATGCTGTCATCCAGCAAGGAGCTATGAAGCTGGACTTCAGAAAAACTGGCCCTTTGTTCTCTTTGTCTATAGTATCTTCTAGCCAGAAAAAAGTCACATGATTTCCCTGTGTCTTAGCTTCTTCATCCTGAAAGAAGTGTGGTGTGTGTGTGTGTGTGTGTGTGTGTTTTAGAAAGAGAGCATGCGCAGGAGATGGGCAGAGAGAAAGAAAGAATCCCAAGCAGGCTCCACGCTCAGCACAGAACCTGACACAGGGCTCGATCCTACAACCCTAGGATCATGACCTGAGGCAAAATCAAGAGTTGGATGCTCAGCCAACTGAGCCACCCAGCCTACCGGGCATTGAGTTTTTGATTGTCCCACTTGCGTCTCACTTCCTACACCTGGCGTTCTCTCCCCTCCCCACTTGGCTAGGATATATCCCTTCTTTATTCATTCTCTAAAACAACATTTAGACAAAAATATTTTATGCAGAAGGTTTTTACTAAATAGTTTGGCAAAGGAGGAAAAATAAAGCACAGTGCTCAACCCAACATTATTTTGAATAAACATCAGACACCACACTGTGTCTCAAAAGTCATCAAACATGACTTCCCCAGGAAATATTTTACCTAAGGCCAATATATGGCTAAAAGCTGAGCTTTCTCCTTGTTTACTTCTTCAGTCTAGCTCTTCTCATTTTCTCTTCAAGTTTCCTAAATACTTCCTTAAATCTATGGACAATTGCAATATTCTTTTTCACTTTCTTGTATAAGCCAATTTTAATCATTTTTATCTAAACGAATCCCAAGTAGGAAAACTCCTTATGTGGGGTTTGGCTCTATTTCATAAGGAAACACTCTATTCAGGTATTAAAAAAAAAAAAAAAGGTAAATTCTCTCCCAAAGAATTCATTCTAGTTTCTTCCCTGGCCAACAAACTTAAAATACATGCAGATTTTTTTAAAGTCAATAAATTCTTCCAATTTTCAAGTAATAGAAAACTTTAGAAAATTAAATGGAAAACTTTTTAATTATTAAAATTTAATTTTTTAAAGTTTTTATTTAAATTTCAGTTAGTTAATATGTAAGGTAATATTAGTTTCAAGTGTACAATATAGTGAATCAACACTTATATACAATACTCAATGTTCATCACAGCAAATGCACTCCTTAACCCCCATCACCTATTTACTCATACCTTCACCCACTAGTTAAGTAGGCTCCATGATCAATGTGGGACTTGAACTCATGACCCCGAGATCAAGAGTCACATGCTGTACTGACTGAGTCACACCAGGCGCCCAATACTAAGAAATTATAAAGCATACATATATAGAACTATGCCAGTGTTTATTACATTATTTCCAGTGGAAATGTTATTATTGCCACCTCCAGAGTTAAATCATTTTGAATTTCCTTTTTCCTGCCATTAAATCAAGTCCTGTTATAGAAATATACAAAATAGATGGTAACACAAAAATATCACAGAAGAGAGATGAATGGTTATGGCTCTTCAGACCACTTTATAGGTCACTGTTAAGAAAACCCAGCTGTTTTACCATCCCAGGAAGGGCTGCATTCATTCTTCCAGTGAAGACAAAAAGTCCGACCTCACATATATCAATTGGCATCCCAGGTCTCCAATTCCTATATGCAAAACAGGTCCAAAAGAAATTATATCCTCTTCAAACATAGAACTTTCTTTTAGATAAAAGACTTATAGAATTACAAAGGACCTTAGAGATCATTTATTCTAAGCCCCATTTTAAAGATAAGGAAAACAGACCCAAAAATCCTAACTGGCAGATGGAAGATCATACCCATATTCAAGGCCAAGATGGGCACAGAAAATCACTGCAGTTTAGGCAAAATTGGGAAATTGCTAGAAGGATACTGGGTGTCTTATATACAGGTCAGAAGATAGGAAGTGGAGCTGAACCTCAAGGACAACTGGTATTGCCATCAGTTGTCTCATCTGTTTCCTTGTGCATTTTTATTCCATTCCCAGAAACCAACTTAAACCACAGCAGGGAGCATGACTGCCAACAACTCCCCAGCCTTCTATCCCAAGCAGTCAGGATGTTTGAACTTTGAAAGTCCCAGGGAAGAAGATAATTGGCCCAATTTGAGTGGGTATTCCTTCCTGGAGGACTTGCTTATGGTCAGGCAGATGGGACCACACCAAGACAAAAACTTCATGACTGAAACAATGTAGTACTGCTTCTAGCAAAAAGGAGAAGTGCTTGGCAGATTAAAAATTCAAAATAATTTAATATCCACTAAAAATATTTTCAATTAGGGAAGCCATAAGTGTATCACTAGGGACAGCAGGGTATAAGTGGTTCTGGTCTCTGTTTCCAAATTTAATAACTCTGGACCTTGTGCCAGTGCCTTAATCCACTAAGCACCCTTGACCTCAGTAATTAATTCATAAAATTGGGAATAAATATTTAAAATTTCTGAAGGCAGAAGACTAGAGAGAGGGCACGTGGCAGCCATGAGCGTATGCCTTGCAAACCTCCTACATGGAGAGTGTTCTTGACCAAGGGCCTCAGCTGCTGTGCTTTGAAATTCATTGCCTGGTTTGTGCCAAGGCTACTCTCAGACAATGACTGAGTATGGGGGTAGTGTGAGGTGGGGGGAGTTGCACAAGGCAGACCCAGATTCCTGGAAGACATAGTATTCTGCTGGCATCCAACTTTGGCTCAGTATCCCCAATACCTTTGCTGCTTCATTCTGAGACTGCATAGCTGTCTACAATGTGTTGACCCAAACTTCTCTCCTTCACTTGAAATCAGACCTCCATTATGGTCTGCTGAGTCTCCCAGTTTTTTTACTCCCTCTCCATTTCCTTTCACACAAACATTTCCCCAGATAAAAATCCATGCATGTTTAGCTCTGTCTTTGAACCTGCATCTCAGAGGACCGGGACTAATAAAAGATAGTATCAAGTTTCCTTCATGATCTATGAGATGAATATGTGTTTTTCACCCAGGACATAGTTCCTGTGAATAATTAAATCAACTGGGAGATTTTTTTTTCCTTGTAAGTACTGATTACAGTTACTCCTCCTCCACCGACTAAATCAAAGTCTCCCAGCTTATTCCTAGAAATCTGTATTTCATAAAAAGGCTCTTGTGATCAGTGTGATAATCATAAGAATTCTTCAATATTCCTTTCATCCCTCCCTCCATCTTGAGGGTACTCAACAGAATTGAACTCCCTAACTTTCTCACTGTTGGGAGAAGGAACATATGACTAGTATTAGCCAATGAATTTTGAAAGGAAATAACATGTTATTTCTAGGTTAGAGTATTTACCAGCATGAGACCCTTCAGATCAGTAGTATTCCAAGTGTGGGCTGCACACTGGTCCATAAACTATTTTTAGTCCATGAAAAGATAAGTACAAAGATGAAAATACAGATGAAAATAATAGTACTTTAGCACTGCTGCAACATTCAAACACGTGATCAATGATTTATCTTTACCATATTTTATAAAAGTAGTGGTCCACCACAGATAGTTTAAAAAGTACTGCTTAGAACTTTCATTTTCCTCTGCACTATGAATTACAACGTTCAATATAATGATCATTCTACTAACTTGAATCCAAGAGGAACAAATGAGTGAAACTCCCATCCCATCCCTACCTTCAGCTCTCAGTGAACCCACAATGGAAATGTTAACGTAAATGGGAAATAAGCTTTTGTTTAGTTAATCCAGTAAGATTTTGGAGTTGTGTTATTAGAGCAAAATTTAGCTCATCCCAACCAATACAACCTCATTACTTAGGACCACATGCAAAAGATGAAAATAGAAAATCTAGTTGATATAGTTACAGATCAAAGAAACCCAAGATCTAATGAAAGGAACTGAGAAACATGGAATTTAGAATTGGAATTGGTCAATGAAGAAACTTCTTCTTTGGATAGACATGCAATATTTCCCTTAACATTTCCAGTAAGGGAAGTTAGTCTTCACTGGGCATTCCTTGTTCCAACTGGGGGTAAATTGTTGATATATATTGAGTGTCAAACACCATGCTAAGCACTTTATATAGATTACCATATTTAAATCTAAAACAAACTCATGAGGCAGGTTCTGTAATGAGTGAAATTTTAGTAATAAAGGAAATGTGCATTTGAAGATGTAAGTAACTTGTCTAAAGTCACAAAGCTAGTAAATATAGTCAGATTCAGTATCAGGTATGCTGACACTGCAATGCAATAATATGCTATTGACCCTTACCGGCCTATCCAGAGCTAAAATGTGCCTCTTTGTCTTTTCCATTCTACTGGACTTCGTTCTTGTAAATGGTGAAGGAGATTAAATCCAATCCCTTTCACTGTGATGGGCAATCAAACATATTCAATAAGTGAAAGGGAGCAGTTAAGAAATCTAACAAATATTGGGTGCTTAGTGTATGCATTATAACATATAATCCTCATAGCATAACCTTATTTTAGACATAAGGAAAATAAAGATCAGGGCTCTCGGATGGCTCAGTCAAGTGTCTGACTCTTGATTTCTGTTCTGGTCATGTTCTCATGATTCATGAGTCTGAGCCCTGCATCTGGCTCTGTGCTGACAGCATGGAGCCTGCTAGGGATTCTCTCTCTTTCCCTTTCTCTGCCTCTCTCTCTCTCTCAAAATAAATAAATAAATACTTTAAAAAAAATAAAATTAAGACCAAGATATTTACATAATACTTCCATGACTAAAATCATAAGTGGTAGCATTGAGATTCAACCACATGGTTTTTTTCACTTCACTATAGAGTCTATTGATTAATGGGCACAATAATTATTGTCCTTTAAGAGTTGATCTTTCCCAATAATCCATTCATTCATTCATTCTTTTCACTTATAATAAAACTCAGTGTTTACTTTGGCCAATAATGTCCTATATTTTCTGCCCCCCTGCCTTGTTAATGCCATTCTGAATTCACCTTAATCTACACTTCTCTTTATTCACTTAAATTCAGTCATTGTTGATATTCTAGTTATTGCTGTATGACAAACCACCCCAAATCTTAGTGGTATAAAACAAAATTCATGTAATATGCTCACAAAGTCTAGTCAGAAAAATGGAAGGAATGTTAATATCATTGTAAGAAGTGCAATGGATACACTGTGGTGGCCATCACAGTAGCCTTCTTGGTATTCCTCCACTCTGCCAGGCAAACTTCTGCCTTAGGGCTTTTGTTGTTTCCTCCACCTGGAACACAATTCACCCAGATATCTGTAAGGCCAACTACCTTGTGTCCTTCAAGACTTTGCTCAAATCTTACCTTATTCAAGGATACTTACCCTAACTAGTGACAAAGACTGTCTTTAGCCAAATTTAATCAGGTCCTCTGAGTTCTTGTCTCAACTAGCAAGAATTTTGCTAAGTAAGCTTATTTCATCATTCATATCTGATCATCCTTAATATCTGATCAAGTTTCTCATTCTCCAATGTTGACGAATAAGCCCTTGGCCTGCCTTTAACAAGAATCCTGTCAGGCCAATCTAGCAAGAACCCCTATCCTTTATGCACCCTCTTAGTAATTTTCCATCCACTGATTTTCTCACTCTGCTTGTTGGCTATAAATTCCCAACTGTCTCTGCTATATTTGGAGTTGAGCCCAATCTTTCTCTCCTATCAAAATACCCCTATTACAATAGTTTTGAATAAAGTCTTCTTTACCATTTTAACAAGGGTCAGAATAATTTTTTTCTTTAACACGAGTCTACTTTACAGTGCAGCTTGAACACACATTAAACAAGATTTGCATTTCTTTTTTTTTTTATTTATTTTTTTTTTTGAGAGGGAGAGAGAGAATGAGCGCATATTCAGGGGAGAGGGGAGAGAATCTTAAGCAGACTCCCCACTCAGCACAGAGCCTAACACAGGGGCTTGATCCCACAACCCTGGAATCATGACCTGAGTCAAAATCAAGAGTCAGAGGCTCAACTGAGTGCGGCACCCAGGTGTTTCCATAATTTGTATTTCTATGAATGGAAATTATTTGCACTATTTTCAGTTTTCTACAATTTATATTGTTGTCAAATAGCCAAGTCAAACACAAAGGCAGAGAGGGAAGGCCCGGTTGGAACAACCACTAAATTTCAGAAATCATTCACATTTTTTCCTTACCCCAACTATAACTAATAGTTAAACCCAAGATGCTAGTTTAGACCACCAAACCTAAAAGAACTATTTGTGTATCTTCTAACCTTTAGATTCAAGTCTGAATTTCTGCAGGCTGACAAAAGTCTACCACTGATTTCCTAAAAGAAAAGGGTTGTCAATCTCCAATTTAGTTTCTCTGCATAATTGTTTAAGTACCATTTTAGGTAGGCCTACTTGTCTTCTGACACTGAGAATGCCTAAGGAACCCTTGAAGATATCCCAACACTTGTACACCTTTGCTGGGACTTGACATTGCCTCTGTGTGTCCTGTGATTTCCCTGTGGAGGAGAAAAGATGTTAATCACAGTTTAAAAATATATCTAATTTGTGTAGGAAGGAAGGAAGGAAGGAAGGAAGGAAGGAAGGAAGGAAGGAAAAGGTAACTGAGTCAGACACATGACAGCCACACAGCACCCTGTAGAAGTAGCTGTTTACCAAACAATCCCATTTGTACCCTGATTTACCTCCTCCTAATGATGATGATAAAACATTAACAACAAGAAAGAAACACTTCTATCTAAAACCACACCCAGTAGGTTCACAGTAGGTTCTACCGTGCACATGGCCTTTCCTTTAATTCAATAATTTGATAAGCTACTTTGGGTATACCCAAAGTATACCCAAATTTGGTAGATTATTAAATCATACTTTCTAAGGAGACTGTAAAATAAAAAGATAGTTAAGCTGTTTAACATAAAAAATGAACAAGAATTTAAACCTGTTTGAGAAAGGAAGGTAGGTGAGGAAGGAGTAGGAGAGAAAGAGCTGAGAAACTGATTAGAGTCTAACAAATGTCAGCCAGTAGGAAATCCCTAGGAAGCCATGGTAATTTTAAACTATTTGCATTGTTGGGATATGTATGTTTTACTGCCCCTTGCATTCGTAGACCTTCAGGCTGGTGATACCTCAGGGGCATGGGGTCATTGGGATCTCAGCTCATACAGGGTGACATCATGCCAAAAGGGAACATCACAGCACATTTCATTGAGGCAATCACCCACTGAACTCACACAATAGAATCAGGAACTTCAAACCAGTCTTGATTTAGAAGAAAACACTGGAGCACACACAAATGGAATTTAAGCCAATTCCATTTCAGTCTCAAAGAACAGGGTGACCCTAGGTGACATCGAGCAATAATGATAATAGCAAGATTTGAGTGTACAAAGAAACTTGGAATCAGCAAATAAGATTACTGGATTTCTCCAGTGGCAAATTATGCATTGTTAAGAGCATAGCATTCTGGGTCATCTGATTCTGTCTTTTCATCACCTTTGAGCTATTTTTCAACTCTGTAAATTGTAGGAAATTAAAATGCAATGAAAACGACTCTTGACTATGAACATGTAAATGAATTGTCTGGTGAAAGGACACACTTCCCTCCTCCAAGCCAGTTTTGTGTCGATTTGCAAATTAATTTCATTGTTTTTGATCTATAAATCTCTGGGGTTTTTTAAACATATCTTTTGAACCAGATATGCTATCTGCCTGATCCCATCATTAATAATGAGTTGAAATCTTTAACACATGTTCATTTTATACCTGTGTGAAAATTATGATTTTTTAATCCTTTTTTAAATTATCTTTTTAGCAAAGACACTTATTATAAACCAGATGCTACATGAAATATTTTACATGTACTACATCCATATCATCTTCCCAACTCACTGGAATTGGGTACTATTATTATCACCACTGTATAGGTCAGTAGTCAACAAACAACAGCCCTGTGGGCCAAATCTGGCCTGCCAATTTCAGCCTGCAGCCTGTGTTTGGCAATAAGATTTTATTGTAACACAGCATGCCCATTAGTTTATATATTGTCTATGACTGTTTCTACCCTACAACAGCACAGCTAAATACTTGCACCAGAGACTATATGGCCCACCAGTCCTATAATATTTATTATCTATCCCTTTACATACAACGTTTGCTGAACCCTGTAATAGATGAGAAAATAGGCTTTGAAAGGTTATAAAAATTATCCAAATTCACATGCTAGTGAGTGGCATAGCCCAGACCCTTAAGTCTCCTTCCCTGTATTATTTCTCAGGTGTCAATGCTCCTGAGGTTTTACTTGTCCCAAAAAAGATCAACTCCCATATGGCATAATTTTAGTGTTTTTATAGTCAGTCTCTTTCTGCCTCCATTCATATACCCGTGCTTGGAATTTCTTTAGGAAAGGACCATTCTTTCATGTTGCAATGATAAGGTAAAAATGAAAAATATCTGACAGAAGAAATATAAAAAGTTTGGTTTGTGTGAAGGTGATAATGATGGAGAACAGACCCCATTCTCTGAGTAGAAAAAGAGGCCAAGCCATTTATTTGCACCTGGAGAGAAAACGGAGTGATCGTTCAAAGGGAGGTTGGCACAACACAAAACTGAGGTCGCCTAAGGGCAGTCAGGTACCTAACTCAATTCACCTACATGGTTTGCTCTCCCTCACCGCCTCCAATCTGGTTTGCATTTTATTGTCAAAAGTAGGGGTAAAATGTTATTGCAGCAGTAACCTCTTATTAGCTGGCATTAGCCCCTTAGGGCAATTGTTCTATCTAAAGCTATTCTATGAAGTGGTATTTAAAAAGTTTCCTTTTGGAATCTTGTCATCTCTCCCTCCTTCCCCATCTCCAGCTCTTTACTCCCATATGACCCCAATTAGTGTGTGTGTGTGTGTGTGTGTGTGTGTGCGCGCGCGCGTGCATATGGGCACATGAATGTGTATGTGCAGGGGGCCCACATGGTTTCCCTTCAAAGAAACAAGCGCACAGAGCTGTAAAATAAATGAGATCTGCCCAGCACTCATGTATTCATTATAATTTTTCAAAACCCACAAGAAGTGATAGGGCCAAGGTGTCAATGGAAAGGCTAATCAGAATTTAGAAGGGCAATGAAAACCATATAAATGGGATTCCACTTGAAATTCTATGAACTGCTAAGGATGAAGTATTCAGGCAATTAATTCACTAGTAACTGAGCACAATCTGGAACAAGAGGGACATCGTGTTTATATTGTATTTCCATCCCTTCAAAAAAAAAAAGGAGAAAACGCTTTCCAAAAGAATACTGCTGTCTTACTTTAACCATCTCTTGACAAGGGTTTGACACAAGCAAATATCTTCGAGTAAACCAAACGATATAAATTTTAGCCACAAAAGGAAAGCCAAGAAGAAGTCTGCACATTAACCAGGAAGAAAAGTCATCACTGTCCACACCAACACGCTCTGAGATAGATACAATTGATTCTTGTCGTTCTTGATACGTATGTTCTATAAAGTCACTGCAAACACTGAATTAGTGAATATTAAATCATTGCTCAAAGGGGAAATCCAGGGATAGAATCTTGAGAGCATTTTTTATATAACCTGTTTTAGGTGTGGTTCTGTTTAAAGACACCCTTTTAAACATATATATTGTTGATTCATTAACATTGAACTGATGGCTAACAGCACTATAACTCATGCTTGAATAAGACTTATCTAACACACATGTTTTTTCCATAAGGCACCTTACAGCCCTCTTGCAGCTAGAAAAACTAGACAGAACTTCAGCAGTGCACTTGAGGGCCATTTTAAACAGAGAAATCACCCACAAACAAAAATTTGAAAAAGGTGACACTAAATAAACCATGAAAAGGACACTGGCTACAGTATGAGAGCTGAAACAAGAAGACAGAACATCACCTTGTTCCACCTCAGTTGTGAATATGTGTCAGGTGACTCAAATTTTCACCACCCTGCCCATGCTCATGTCTGTGAATGACTACAAAAATACACTGAGTTTTGATTTGGGAATTACGAATGGCTTTTAGCAAGTAGATATTTGCAAATACAGAATCTGAGAATAATGAGGATTGGCTGTATCTATTTTCCCCAGAAGCTGCATAAGCAGCAAATAACACTGTGAGGATAACACAAACAGCATTGCCAGAATATGTAATATAAACATTTTTAATTATAGAGACCTCATGCACAAGTATCACAAGAATTCACAAATACTGTGAATTCTTTAAGGAGAATGTCAAGTTGAACAGTTGGTATGAATGATTTATGAAGGGGGAAAATGTTGACTGCTTTATTATCTGGCAGGGATTGTGTGAAACAGTGGCCATTCTTGACATCCAGGAAGCTGGCAATAGTAATTGATTTCCCAGTTCTCCAAAGCTAAGCACCTAAAATCCAATCTCAAGCAACCCTAAGGGCTTCTCGAAGTGTTCTTCCAAAAATCCTTAAAACTCCAGCACATTAACCTTGAGAATATTAAAAGTCTCTGGGTAAGACCCTGTTGTACAATAAGCCTGTTAAGGAAATGGTTGAGTCAAAAAAATATTAATGGTTGAGAGAAGTCAACAAAAAATCAGTATTAGCTATTTTGCATTTCATAGAAAAAAACTGTTTCAGTAAAGAAAAAAAAAACTATGCATCTTTGACATATAGCACATCCTTCCAATTTACCAGATTCTAACCTTTTTTTTTTTTGAGCTATGTTGTAATCCCTCTGAGTTGTAAATAACTGATACACATGTAAATTCTGTCCAGTGTGGTAGAGATTTAATTGATTCTCCTTATCCCCAGGGTAAAATATAATTTTTGCCTACAATGGAAATTCATTTCAGCATTCCTTTGCTAGCCAGATAAGTTTGCAGACTTTTCCTTTGAACCAGCTATAGTTTCTGCCTGGTTCCCTCTGTCTTTCTTTCTACCCTCTTAGGTACAGTACCAGGAAGCCTGAGAATTAAACTAATAAAGGACAAAATAGTAGGAGAAAAGGCACACAATTTTTGTTAATGTTTATAGGCACTGAAGTTCACAGAAAAGAAGTAAAATGCAAAGAAGAGTTGGACTCTGGGGTTACGTACCATTTTAACAAAGAAAAGAAGGTTGTGCTTCAAGAGCTGATAAATCACTGGGAAGTTACCGGGGGAAAAATGGAAAATAAAGTCTTATTTTAGTAAGATCTGCTGTACAAACTCATTGTGGTGTAGGCTCTGTCTCCAGTGATAAGAGTGCTCTTATCTTCTGGGGTGTGAGAAGGGTGGGGGACCTGTAGGTAGAAGGGGGCAGATACCTTCATGAAGGGAAGCTTATGCCCTGCTTTAGGCAGATAAGGGGAAGGCAGAGAACTTCCTGCATCTGTTGCCTCTCAGTTGCCTTTAACTCAAAATAATCCTTGTGCCAAAGTGGCATATTTAGGGTTGGTGTATTCTGATCCCCTTCACCGCATATATGAGTAAAATAAAATCATTAATGCATGTTCACCTTTTAATATCTGTATAACTGTTATTATTTTACCTTTTTCTAAAGAACTGCTCCCAGGGCCTTAATTCCTTTGTGCCCTGTGGGAGAAATACAGGAAGATGAAAATCAGATGTTTGTGAAGTCTTATGTATCATTGTCCAGACACTACTTAAGAGTAGGTACAGTATCAGCTCTACTTACAGAGCACATTTCTATAATTTGTATGGAGGAGGGTGAGGAGAAAGGCCACTTTGGAAAGTGTTTCTGGTTGGGATTAATAAAAGGACTATATTAATCAATCAGAGTGGCGAAGGACTGTAGACAACTTCCTCAAAGATTTTTCAAATCTTAGGTTGCACTCAAGCTTAGGATAGAACTTTAAGCAATTTTCCAAGACAGCTCTTAGAGAATAACTAAAAAATTAGGTTGCTGAGTAACCCAAGGCTCCTCTAGATTATTTACATTGTCCAGAGCCTCAGATATCATCTAAAGGTAGTTACTGACCACCACATAACTTTCTGTTAAGAGACAATTCTAGTATAGCTTTCTTTTGAAAGTGTGTGTGTGTGTGTGTGTGTGTGTGTGTGTGTGTGTGTGTGGAGAGAAAGAGAGAGAGAGAGAGAGAGAGAGAGAGAGAGAGAAGAGAGACCCTTCATTATCTAAGCAACATGTTAGAGGAATGATGGGTGGAAACTGTTCTACTTCTCATTAACAAGTCTCTATAACAATTACCAGAAATGCAGAACTTCATGGCTGGCTAGGACTCCAGGAAATCTGAGACACATTCTCAGGCCCAGGCTAATCAGAGCTACTGCATTCCTTCCACTCTCCATACTTGGAGACATCTAATCACTACCTGGAAGCTCAGCCCCATTGCTTCTCGGCCTTTTGGCTAAGATCAAGTGTGGAAGCTCAGCCCAACTTTTATAGTATCAGTCATGAAGCATTCTGACCTGAAGAAAGAGGTTCTTAAACACCCCAGTTCACTATGCCTGCATTCAGACTCAAACCAACTGCTTCTTAGCCAATGCAGAAGCAATGTCTCATTTCCAATAACAGCAATACTTTAGCTTTATTCCCAAACCTCACTCCCTTGCAAATATTCCTCTTGTCTGTGGTAGGCATTTGTTCATTAGGGCCATATAGTACCTAATTTCCTCCTTCCTATTTGCACTCTGATCTCCTTTATAGGGAAATTCTTCTTTATGAGTATTTATGAATATTTTTGGTAAGGATAACAGCTCACTTCCTTACATCACAACCCAAAGGGGCTGCATTATTTTCTCTTTGTCCTGGCATCATCAGTGAGATGGGTACATGACTTAGTTTCAGTCATTCAGATGTGTCATGTGCATGTGCTTTTGAGAATAATCAATTCTATCAAGTAAATAAGCATGTATCTAATAAAAATAGGCAAAACATTTAAGGTGCTTCAGTATAGGTAAATAGCTAGTGAGCAAAAAGTTTGTTGGATGTAGGCAGATCCTATAGAGTATGACGAGCATAAGAAGCTAGCAAGTAGAGCATGCGTGTGTCCAACATAGAGAACAATGAAAGGACCAACTATATTGGTGCTATATTCTACAGCACATGGGTACTAAGCACACATACAATTAAATACACTATATTGGAGCACTTAATATATATGATGCTTTAATTCATCACCAACTGGTGATACCCATTCCGGCACCATGTGTTTTCTGCCAAAACACAAATAAAATCCGTGGCTGCTCTTCAGACTATTTGGCACTGTCCAGCTATGGCTAGTTGCACTTGTTCCTGTATCTGTCCAACAGAGCAAGTGTGTGTCTTTGGCCCAGGGCATCATCTGTCTGTGGGCCATTTGCTCAAACTCCAGTTTTGGTTCTGCAAACACACTTTTGGTGGAGAAGACTCATGGGGCATAGACAGGAAGGGCATACAAACATTGCATATCCTAAGAGTTAGATTCTGTGACCCTCTCGTTCCATGTGCTCCTATGCTATGTGAGTTAACTTACCTCAGCTCTTTCCCCTTGCTTCTCACCATGTGTTTAAATTCAGTTGAATAAATCATGTCATTTGAGCATCTTAATTTGGTTCATGAGGTTTTCTGTCCTGTGGCCTCTGGGATAGCCTGCCAGGTAGTACATTTGGAGACTATCACTGCCTGGTAATTCTCCTCTGTCCTGGGACTCTGAGTCAATAGTGAGTGATGCAAGGGTGTGTCGTGGCAGCCTGAGGACCAGGCTGTGTTAGCACAGGAATCTTGGCCGTGGTGCACCCGCCCCACACCTCCTAGAGTCCTCCTGATTCCAATATTTTTGTTTTTTTTAATTGTAAAATAAGGCATACATAAGAAAAGTATATAAAGGATGTGTAAAATTTGGCAGATAATTATAATACAAACAACCGTGAAACCTCACCAACAGGTAGGAAAATTAAAGCCAGATGTAGGAGTTAAATTTGCCCAAGACTCTCCTGTAAGTTGGTCTCTGAGGAAAAAAAATTGGTTTCATGCAATGTTCCCTGGAAATGGGCTGCGGGCTGGTGTTTAAGGCAATTGATCTTGGTCAACTGTAAGGCTTGGATCACAGTCTCTTTGAATATCCCAAGAGAGGGAGAATGCTGATTTGGCAAGTCCTGTCACTTACTTGCCATGTCATTGAGCTATAACTACCAGGCCAGCCCCTGGTTTGTAGGCATGGTGCTACATCATACACAGGGACTAAGCTGGTGGGGTAGGGCCAAGGCTAAGGTTCTATCACTGCAGTAAAAAGCTCCAAAGGCCACGGGTTGCAATCCCTGACTCAGAGTCTTATATCTGGCTCTGCTGGTCATCTGTGTGCTGCCCAGGGACATGCACATGTGCCACTGATACTCACTGCATGAGTTTCCCCAGTGAACTTGACTCTAGCAGGTAGATGTCATGTGTTATGCCTGGTGACTTGTCCTCATTTGCATGATGCAAACATTACCAGTGCCTACTCTCCCCTCCCATGTGCCCTTCCCCAATCATAATCCCCTTCCTCTCTCCTAGAGAGGTCTCTTGTGACCTGTCTATTGTGACTCTTATTTTCTATCACCTGAAGATTCATTACTAAATAACTCAGTTTAGTTCTGTCTCTTTGTCTATTTTGAAACATTGTATAGTATATGAGATTTGTCCACGTTGCTGTGCATAGATGTATTTTATTCTGTAAAGTTATTTATAGGTCTGTTCTATCATAGATAAACATCTCCAAGTGGAATTGCTGGGTGATTGGGTATGTGTGTGCCCAGTTTTGCAGAGATAATGGGAATGAGTTTTCCATAGTGCTTGCACCAATTTGTGTTCCTGCAGTGGATGAAAGTCCTGTTCTACATTCTCACCTCTACTTAGTATTATCTGATTTATTAATGTTTGCCAATCTGGTGAATATGTAAGGATGCCTCAATGTGGTTTTATTTTGCATTCTGCTTATTTCTAATGAGGCTGAGAGCCTTTTCAGTACTTATCAGCCATTTTAATTTCTTCTCTTTTGTAAATGCCTGTTCGAGATCTATGTACAAATTTCTATCGACTCAATATGTCTTTTTCCTATTTCATATTTGTAGGAGCTCTCAGTATATTTTGAGTCTAGGTGTTTGGTAGCTAAATATGAAAAATTACATCTCCCACTCTTGTAGCTGGTCTTTTGACTCTTTTTTTTAAAGTGTTTTTTGATGGATAGAGTTCTTAATTTTAATGTAGTAGAAAAAGTGATCTTTTCCTTTATGGATAATATTTTTTGTGTCTTGTAAGAAAATTCTTCCCAACCCTGACTTCATGAAGATACTTTCCTGCACTATCTTCTAAAATGCTTTACAATTTCATCTTTCACATTTAGGTCTTTAAGCCACTGGGAATTGATTTTTTGTAAATACTTCTACTTTTTTCCCCCAAGCCAAGCCTCCAACCTCTAATCAATTTTGCAAGTCTCTGATCACCCTATAATAAATCCTCTTTTTGCCTTAGATAGCCAGCATAAGTTTCTGCTGCTTTCAATCAAGAGCTCTAGCTGGTAAAATGGACTACTGCCTTGGCTCCCATCCCTAGAATCCTGCCTTTTAACCCCAGCCCATTTATGTGCCCTGTGACTACACGCAGACTGGTTTTTGTCCGTGGTTTGGACTGTGCCCAAAGATTGCCATACTCCATGATCTTGTGCCTTACCCAGCAGACTTCATATTTCAGAACCTGCAGTTGGATTGGTTCCACCAGCTCCTGTCCCACTGCCCAGTTTCACTGTAAGTTAAAAACCATGCTCCACTGATTCTCAAGATATGACATGAAATTGTACACTAGCCTGTAGACGCTCAGCTGGAAGAGCGAGAGGCCCATAGAAAGAGGGTTATAGAGATAACATTCATAAGTCATCGCCAATTGACGTCATCTGCTAAGCCAGGCAGGGGAAAGCAGGCTTAATTCCCAGTTGGGGATTTCAGATCTTATTGCTATTCTTTGTTTCTCCTATCAGGAGACCATGCAGGAAGATTCACACTTTACTTTTATCCAAGTGGTTTATTGATTTGTGGATTCAGTGAAATGTGCATCAATTGAACTAACCATTCCCTTTAAGTAAGGGGGGAATTTCACACTGTGCTGAAATTAACAGGCACAACAGTACTGCCTCTTAGAGTTCAACCACAGCACAATAGATGCACACAGTGTGAGGGCAATCTGAAGATTAAATAGCTCTACTTCATCCCTAGCAATCAAAAGCCAGTGTGCTCTTATTCTACTTTCTTTGCTTTCTCTTCCCTCCCACCAGACATACACACTTCAAAGAGATTATGTACACTGTTTAATAGAAAATAGATTTCTTTCCTTCCCATCCTTCCACTTTCTTTTTATATCTCTAGGTTTTATTTTTCCTCACCTGTTCTTAAGTGTGTAGCAAACTTTGGATCCTTTTGTTCCTAGATGACTGCTTAACTTCACAACTTCTCTGATCAAGTCACAATGGAAATAATGTCTACGACCAGACAAGGTGACAAATATACCACATTTAATCAATGATTTTTCCTTATAAAATATATAAGCACATGGATATGACTCCACTGACCCACTGTGTTTTTTTTCCTCTTGATAATGAGTAGCTATATCCCCTTTCAACCACTGTACCTGTGACTCTGGTGACTAATAATTATAATAATTGACAATTTTATAACTTTTACAGGTTTCACAGTCCTTTGATACACTCACTTCATTTTATCTCAAAACTACTAATAAGATAGGTAAGACTTACAGCATCATCTTTAGATTCTTGGGAAGGAAACTGAGGCTCAGAAGGAATTAGTGAATGATATGATGTACAGCCAAGATCTAATCTTGACTATTATGCCTCCTTGGCCAGTGCTCTTTCCCAGATTATTGTCCCATATTAAACAGTTCTCCATGTGACTATAATAATATCTATTTTATGGAAAACTGACCAAGGATCAAACCTGGCCATTTTCATGTCTTTTAAAACCATCTGATTCCATACTTGGCATAAGTGTGCTACTATAAGAACTATAGAGGCACAAACTGTAGGATAATGCTATTAATAAATATTACTATGTCTTAGGATTCTGGGAATACCTAATATATGGAATAGAATCTGATTTGAGGTTTCTAAGCCTTTTTTTTCTTTAGCAATTCACATTAAAAACTTATTCATTATTGAGATTAAAAAGCCAAACATATTCCAATAAAATGTATTTAAACAAGAAAGGTAAAATTCCAGACTTCCATCTTTATTAGCATACAAAAAGCCTGTTTATGAGTAAACAGGCTTTTTACAAACATATTTAGGTCTTTATAACTGTACAGAAGAGGCAGGAGATGGTTGGTTTCAGGGCACAAATCTGATAACACAATCTGTCCCTTTTATTTATTTATTTATTTATTTATTTATTTATTTATTTATTTTGAATACTTAGCTATTAATTTCAAGGCTGGGTGAAGTTCTACTGCATTAGAAATAAGGGATTTGTTTAAATAGGATTATAAGAGATGAAAGAAGAGTGTTCAAGAAAAAAACTATTGTACATGTATATTTTTTTTAAATCTTCTATGCTGATTACTCCAACTCTTCCAAAAGAACAAAGGGAATTTCTTTTTTTCATGTTGTCATTTATTTAATGTCATGCTTGTTAATTCAATCTCCATTATTCATATAGTTACTACCATGTGTTTGTTGCATTAAACCACAGGCTATAGAAATATGGGTAATCACTGTAAACTTAGGGGTGAGATTACACAGGTTGACAAGAAGTCCCACAGAAAGAGACCCAATCACTGCCTTGAGAATCAAAACAAGCTTGCCAGAGGAGATACTATTTAATCTTGGAAGAGCAAACAGGAGCATCCCTTATAGTAAACCCAATTCTTCAGCTGTTGTGTGACATTAAAGCCTTCTTATGGAGTTTAGTGGGACATGAAATAGGCATGAGAATTGGAAACCTATGGATTTCAAGATTTCCATCCTGGCATCCCACACTCCTATGGCTCCATAAACTAGTTCCAATATTTCAAACAACCTAGAAGAAATCAAATGGTTCTTCTCCACTCTTGTTTGTTGTTTATTGACTGCTCTGCCTCCGAATTTTCTTTACCAGTCTGAGCGAGCATCCTTCAGAAGATAGCCCTTATAAGTCATGTATCCCCAACATAATTTATAGGAAATAACTTCAACTTCTTTATTTTACTTCAAAGTCTACTCTTCCTCTCCCATGTCACTTAAACTACTTTTGACTGGTGGGCTTATCTCCCCATCTTTCTGTAGAGGAGTTAGGAATGGCCTTGGGAGAACTTTAGCCTTCATAATTTTAATCACCCTTTTCCCTTCCACATACACAAATTACTCCAAAAGAGAAGAAATTCCAATTTTAAGAAACATTTTTTTTCTATACAAAAACAACACAAAGAAATCACCTGGTCTCCTCCTCTAACCAAAATGCTGACTGTCGCAGGTGTTTTTCTCTATATACCTAGCAAATCCACCCTCTTTCTTTGCTAAAAGAACCCTGCTTTTGTTCAAATAGTGGGCAGCCAAGTGCTCAGAAAGGTTGTACCCCTTCGCCTCCCCAGGGACTGAAATCTGATCAGTTTAAGACTGCCATACCAGTGTGGACTCAGATGTATATATAAGATCCTTTTCTGTCCAGTGACATCTGAGGGCAAGTCAGGAGCTTCTAGAAAATATTTCAATTTGTGATTTTAAAAAAGAGAGAGCAAAAGACATCTGATAAGAACTGTCTTTTTCTTTCTTCCTGCCTGTGGATGTCTTTGAAAGCTTTGGGACCCCTTTAGGCTCCTTTGGACAAGGATGTGATGCTACTTTGTGATCATGAGTAGATAAGCATAAAGGCAAGACCACTATGCTGGCTGTGGTAGGGTGATCAGTGAGATAGAATCTGGATCCTATGTGACATCACTGTTTCATCGTACAACTATGGAACTGCCCTGTCTCTGAGCTTCTTACTCGATATACAAAATGTCCTCTTGGTTTAATTATCTTCTATAGAGAAATATTGGAGCCAGCATCGTCCTCTTGCCCTTTTAACCTGACAATGTACCTGGTTCCCCTACCTTAAACTTTGGTTTTACCCAAAAAATTTAGCTCCAATCCTGCCCCCATTCTCCCCACCCTGTCTGGATTTCTTTCCAATCTAATACAACCAAGAAAACATGCAGCTCAATCTGATATACCTAAACCTGACTTTGAGTCATTTGGCCCATCTTGGTCATTTGTGAAAACACAAGAGAATGAAGAAGTACTTCACTATATACGCCTTTGATAGCAAATAAATTGAAATCAGTTCTAACATGATAACTTTCTTTGGGGCAGACAAAAGTGGTTTAAAAGATAAAATATATAAGTAATTTTTAAAAATTCCTGGTGCTGGGACACCGGGGTGGCTAAATTGGTTAAGCGTCAGACTTCGGTGCAGGTCACGATCTTGGGGTTCATAAGTTTGAGCCCCATGTCAGGCTCTGTGCTGACAGCTCAGAGCCTGGAGCCTGCTTTGGATTCTGTGTCTCCCTCTCTCTCTCTACCTCTCCCGCCTTGCACTCTGTATCTCTCTCCCTTTCCCTCCCTCTCTCTCAAAAATAAACATTAAAAAAATTTTTTTTAATAAAATAAAATTAAAAATTAAAAAAAATAAAAATTCCTGGTGCTAAGTGTTTGCAAATCACTATCATAATGTGGGTACTGATTTGGCTTCGTGGGAAAAATCTAGAAGATATAAATCTCTTAAAGATGTGGTCGACCAAAACCTTACAAACAGTCAATAGCCAATTTTAATTCTGGGTAATGATCCAAATAAAAAATTCTAAATTCAGAAAAAGCTTAAGATAAAAAGCTATTTATACAGCTAAATATTAGAAACAATGTAAATAATAAACAATAGTAGAGAATAAATTAAGTAGATTATGATGTAGCCATATAATTAATGTAATAATTAAAATAGTATTTTGCTATTTGACTAGCCTGTGAAATGTTGATTTGTTACATAAAAACTCAAAGTACAAATATGAGATGTATATGTTTGTAAGAATCATGTTTTAACAATACCCTACATAGAGAAAAGATGGCAAGATGAAAATGTTACTAAAATATAAAAACAGTTATTATATTTGACAATGGAAACGTGGAGAATTTTTACTTTCTTCTTTTTATTTTTTAGTACTTTCCAAGTGTTCTTTTGCAAAGGTTTAAACGTTTATTTACTTATTTTTGAGAGAGTAAGCACACGTGTGAGCATGCACATGTATACAGGGGAGCGGGAGAGAGAGAGAGGGAGAGAGCCTCCCAAGCAGGCTCCACACTGTCAGCACAGGGCTCAGTCTCAAGAACAGTGAGATTATGACCTGACCTGAAATCAAGAGTCAGATGCTTAACCAGCCAAGCCACACAGGCACCTTTCTTTTGCAAAAGTTTATTGCCACATTTGGTTGATTGGTGGCTTACTGTCAGCCACAGCCCGAAACTGGACCAGGGCTTGGCAAATGCCCCCAGATAGATAAGGCATAAATATACCTAACACCAAACCAGATGAAAACTGAAAATTTTAAACCAAACAATCCAGATTCGAAATTCCCAGATGTTTGCTGGAAAGTAAAGTAAGCCACCAAACGTTTAAATGCTTAGGTTTGTTTTCCACTTGGCGTTTTGTCTGTGACTAGCTGGGTGTTGAAACAACAGCAGCTAAGGTTTCTGAAAAAGTGGAGGAGTGGATGCTCTGGCAGAGAAACACACAGACAGAAGTTGACCGTGCGACTGTCTGAGCGACATTTGTGCTGGAGTAACTAACTGCTTCCAAAGAAAGGTCCAGATTTTTAATAGAAGCATGTCGGGTACAGTAGCTTACTGGATACTTCTACCGGTCTAGAGAGGAGAAGAGAAATATTGCCATTGACACAAGATGAAAGGATGGTTGGGTTCCATTAGGAATCTCTTATAAGCCTCTAATCCTGTCTTCAAGGACTGCAAAGAGTCACTTAACCAACAACAGGGACTGGGGTTTCCTAGAATAGGCACAGCTCCTTAGCTGCCTCCTAATCTCCCACTTGCCTGGAGAAGTGCCAAGGTATTAACATTTAAATCACCAAACAGGGAATTTGGCCTCTCTGAGTTGCTCATATCCCATTGAGGCTATTTCTCGTTATAGCCTCAAAGTTCCCAAGGGGATGGAAAGCCTCACTCTATTAGTATCTGAATCAGCTTACAAGGAAACAGCTGCAACATCCTGGAATAAGAATTAGATGGGGAATCAGGAAGCCTCACTTCTAATTCTGGCTCTTGTGGGGACAACTTTGACCTTAGGCAATCCGTTAAAACTCTCAGGCCCACAGATTTCTTCATCCTTAGGAACTTGATGGGTTGATCTCTAAGGCCTCAATGATTCTATTTCCTTATCTTTAAATGTAACCTAGATGTTTGCCACTCAAATGAACACAGAATGCTCCCAGAATCACCTTTTACCTTAAAGTGTAGAAATTCCAGTGTTCTTTCAATGTTTTCTGCAAGTTCCCTGGAAATTATATTCTTATAGTCACCTCATACTCTAATTTCCTGCATCCAATGCATCTTCCAGCACCTCACTTGTCTTAGGTCCAGCTATAGTCTCTTCTCTCTCTACATTTTCACCCTACAATGTGACACTTCCCTTTCTTGTTTATCCACTCCTCTCTTCTCTACATTTCTTCCCCAAAACAAGCACTATAAACTCTAGAGACAAGAGAGAACTGATGACAGAGACGGTATCCAAAAGAAAGCAGGTTTGGGAATTAAGCTGAACAACAACAACAAAATCCAGCCTAAAAAAGGAGACCAGGCAGGGGAATGAAAATCAAGTCTAGTGATTTTAATAAACAATCGAATAAATAAACATAGGAGGGGTGCCTGGTTGGTTAAGCATCCAACTTCGTCTCAGGTCATGATCTCTCAGTTCATGAGTTCGAGCCCCACGTTGGGCTCTGTGTTGACAGCTCAGAGCCTGGAGCCTAGTTCAGATCCTGTGTTTCCTTCTGGAGCCTGCTTCAGATTCTGTGTCTCCCTCTCTCTCTGCCCCTCTCCTGCTTGTGCTCTCTCTCTCAAAAATAAATAAAAATTTAAAAAGTTTTTTTTAATAAACAAATGTAGGAGAGAAGACAGATCTTTCTCACAGAAAAATTCCAAATAATTTATGTAGAAAATGTAGGGGTGGGAAAACTCCTCTGTACCCCCATGATTTTTGCTGAGTCCCCACAAAAGAATGAAAAAAAAAAACCCCAGATGAACAAGAGAAAAATGAACAAATGTTATTAACATATGGAACAAGCATTCACAGCGGAGAAACGCAGTGATGGGTAACTCCAAGAGATGGTTAGACTTTTGGCTTATATAGCATATTAGCAAAGACCAATACATTTGTAGAGAGGTGGCAAAACAAAGGAAAAGGGTTTTAGGCTTCCAAAGGAGGCAAACTATGGTAAGGTAAACCAATGAGGGAAACCACATCAAGATAAGCACTGCTTTTGCAGGTTCATCTTGGCACCAACTTCCTGTCTTCTTCATGGCCATAAAACTTCCCCAGGAGAGGGAATTTATGGCAGTCTTCAATCCTTAAAGTTTCTTCTTTTAGTCAGATATAAAGGAAGATATAGGAAAGCTTCTTTCTGCACTGTTGAATCTCAAACGCCTTTACCTCAAAATAACCCATCTGCCAAAATGCCATAGGGTGACATATTTTGACGCCCTAGAATATTCTCCCCTTTGGGAAGTGAAGCCTAGTTCCTTCCCCACTTTCTTTGGGTATGGGTGCACTGGTGACTTACTTCAAAAGAGTAGAGTATGGAAAGGGAAAAACCAAAAAAGTAACATTACAGTGGATAAAGCAGACCAATAGCCACCTCAATCAGGTGACAAGATCAACATCAACAGTGATAAATCATGTGACAGTATATGGCCTTGATATCATGTGGCAAAAAAATGGCACTTTCCTTCTGTGACCTTCCTTCCAAAGACCTCTAACCACAGCCTAATCATGAGCAAAATATTAGAAAAATTCAAATGGAGGAACATTCTACAACATATCTGACCAATTTCCTCCAAATTGTCAAGGCCATCAAAAATAAGGAGCGCTGAGAAATTGTCAGAGCCAAGAGGAGTTTAAAAGAGAAATGATGACTGAATATAATGTATTTAATGGATGAGGGACATAATCCAAAAAAACTAGTGAGATACAAAGAATATGTAGAGTTTAGTTCATAGTAATGAACCAATGTTCATTTCTCAGTTATGACAAATGAACTACAGTGATGTAAGATGCAAAGAATAGGAGAAACTGCATGAAGGTATGTGTGTGGAAACTCTCTACAAAGTATTTGCAATATTCCTATATTATCTGATGCTATTCTAAAATTTAAAAGTTTATTTGAAAAATCCACCTCTAAGGCCAGTGGGCTGAATTTGGAGATGAGCAAAGTAATTTTAGAAGGAAAATAGGAGATGAGCCTGCAGAGATTATGAAGAACAATCCCCAGAAAGGGACCAAGGACTTACTCAGGGATGAAGAGGAATGTGGGAAGGCATAGCACTAGAAAACAGAAAACATATTTATAGGCTTTTGAAAACTTATTGGCTCTTTTTTTAATTCAAGGTGTCATATAAGGGACAAGCCATATGCCCAGAGAACTGTATTTCCCATTTAGAAAGCCCAATACAAGCCATGGCCTCAGAAGCAAACATTCACTTCCCTCAGCCACGTTTATAACAGCACATTGTCCTTGAAAAGATTTTGAAGAAAACCAGAAAGCCCTGCAAAAATACCTTGCTGAAACAAGGAGAAGTGACAGTGACTGACTGGCTTGAACAATGTGAGATTAAGATTGCGCCTGAGGATAAAGTGACAGAAAAACCAGGTGGGAATCTGACTAAAATTGCCTGCTATCTCAGAAAAGAGCCTGAGCAGAAATGTCACCTTTTCACTCAAGGCATTGGCTTCAGGCTCTCTCCAAGTCACATTGACAGAGCTTCCTGGAAAAAAATATTTTTTCCTCCCATTAACCCCATAGCTCCCCCACACAACTGTCTGGAGGCTGAACTGCTTGCTCTTTTCATTTCCTTTCACTGTGAACTGGGGCATACGGGCTCTGTGGGGGTAAGTGAGTCAGCTGGGCCCAAGGAACAACAGTGTGAAAGGCCAGCTGCCTTTTCCTCACTCCCATATTCTCAGGGAGGATGCCAAGTCCCCAGGATGAAAGGGATATCACCTTTCTTAGTAAATGCACCACCAATCACCAGCCCAGCTGCACAGTCCTCAGATCTCCACTTCTCCTCATGCCCTTAACCTATCCTACCAGCAAATGGCACCAACTTAAACACTGAAACATTGCCTGAATCTTCCCACATCTTTCTGCCTCCATTACCCTCTTCGTCCACCTTCTACAATAAGCTCATTTTGCCTTTAGGGGTTCTCCAATTTCCCTGTATGTCTACAAATTTTCATACTGGCAAATTCAAAATATATTAATGAATATTAACCGTCTGTCACATGCACATGCTCTCACTCTCTCAATTTCTCAGAATGTACATAGTGATAACCCACCAAATCAATCTTATACATAGAAGGTAATCAGTTGGGAAGTTGGGAGGGCAATTTATGTCACTTCTCCACAAGAATAGCCCAGTCAACAATTTAAATAATCAACATCAGGGTGCCTGGGTGGTTCAATCGGGTAAGCATCCAACTTTGGTTCAGGTCATGATCTCGTGGTTCATGAGTTTGAACCCCACATTGGGCTCTGTGCTGACAGCTCAGAGATTGAAGCCTGCTTCTGATTCTGTGTCTCCCTCTCTCTCTGTACTTCTCCCTGCTCTCTTTCTCTCTGTCCCAAAAATAATAAAATAAACGTTTAAAGAATTTAAATAATCGACATCAATACCAGATATCAGTGTTCTCTGGTTTTCTCAGCTATTCCCATTTCTAGAATGATTTTCCTCACCATCTCCTGCTTCACTTGAGTCTCATTTCTGCCACATTGTTGGGTCTCTAGCTCCCTTCTGTTGAACTCCTCGTTCTCCTCCTGGGGCTCATTGATTCCAAACACTCATAGTTACCATCATTTCTAGTGAAGAGTCATTTATCTAACTATAGCAAGTTTAGACTATGCTTGAAGGGACTAATCTTCAAAATCAAACATGCCCATTACTTTACATGCCAAAATGAAATCAGGCTTCTCCTTGCAAAGAATCTCACCCTCAATTGCCAACAAACAAAAAACAACAACAAAAGAAAATCTTTTCTTCCTATTGTGAGGACTCACTTGGAACCCCATAGTTAATATGAAAATTATTTTAAACTGAAGACATTTGAGATTCAACAGATGCAGAAAAAAAACCTTCTCAGAACTTCCTTTATATGACTAAAAGCAACAACTTCTGGGAAATGAGGCTGCCACAAATTATCTCTTCAGGGCGGGTCTACTCCCAGGAGGAAGAAGGAGAGTAAACCTACCATAAATCCCTCACTCTGGGGAGTTTTATAGCCCTGAAGAAGATGGAAAGACCATTCACATCTGCATAGACAAACATCATCACAAACTTTATCTCTTGTTCTCCTAAAAACCCATTTGTCTTGCCTAAAGAAATTTATTTGTTCTTCCCATAGAAGCCTTTTCTTTCCTCCCACTTTCCCCTATTATATCTCCCCTACTAAGTCTTTTTAACTATTTAAAGAGCTACTTTTGGGGCACCTGGGTGGCTCAGTGGGTTAAGCGTCTGACTCTTGCTTTCAGCTCAGGTCATGATCTCACAGTTTCATGAGGTCGAGTCCCATGTTGGGTTCCATGCTAACAGTACTGAGCTTGCTTGGGATTCTGTCTCCCTCTCTCTCTGCCCCTCCCCCACTCGTGCTGTCTCTGTCTCTCTAAGCAAATAAATAAAGATCTACTTCTTTTGTAAGCTTCCATATACACACAAATAAACTCTTCTCCTGTGATCCTGTTGTTAATCAGTTTAATCTGCATATCCCAGTCACTAAACGTAAGAGATTCAGAGGAAAAGTTTTATTACAGAAGGATAACCCCAATTTCTATATTTGGAAACCATGGTTTTCTTTTAAACCTAATATTAACTTAGTATTAAAATCAGCTTATAGCTGTCACTTAGTACATGACATCCAATAGTTAGGTTTTCTCCCCTAAAATATACCAGCCTCAAAAGAAAACCAAAAATGCTTTCTAGGATCTACATCCCCCAAATACCTATAGAGTTAGTGGAATGTACTTTAGTACTTTTTGATAATTATTCCTTGACCAGACTTGACCTCCTTGCAGGTGAGGCCTTTTTCTTATTCACTGGTCTAAACGTCACACCAGTAAAGAGGTGCTCAATAAATGTTTGCTGAACTGAATTGATCAGAATTTTGGTTGTAAATTTAATCTTGGCAGGAAGATGAGATTTATGATAACCATTTTTAGACACTTTATGAATCCACTAAAAGTACTATTTACTGGTCAAAATAATACCATTTAAGTACAACTTAAGCCCTATTACCCAGGAACTGCAGGAAACAAACATAACACCAAAAGTACAACCCCCCCCAACAGGTTATAGAAAAATGGGGGGCTTACACCCCATGGGCAACCTTTTGCCTCTTCCTCAGCCTCCCCACTCTAGCTCAGTCTGTGGAGAAGGAGGGAATGTTTTTATGGCTTCTTTGAAAGAATACACTTACACATAAAAAAAAAAAAAAAAGCTTAAATTCCCCCACCTATTTCAAGCCCTTAACAAGGTTAAAAAAAAAAAGAGAGAGAGTGACAGGGAAGTTTTTGGGATGGGCTACTTCTCTTGTACACTCCCTAGAGTCTTTATGGTATCTTTTTAGGAATGCTTTCCCCATCAATTTTACATTTGATATATTTAATGTTTTATTTAAGTATCTTACATTCAAAAAAATATTGTTTTATCATCAGAGTTTTTTTTTTTAACATAATTTCATCTCTGCACCAATTGGGTAAGGGATTGGGTTGAAAAGGATCTCATAATTCACACTCTCTCATCTCCTTTGGGACAGAAAGGGGTTCTGAAGAGAAAGGCATGGTAAAGCCAAACTCTTTGTTTTTCATATCTGCACCTGCATCTAGGATTTCTCGAGTATACTTGAAATGGAGAAGTCAAGGAGAGACAACTTCTAACCCTGCCCAAATCCTCCTGTTCTTAGTAGAATATCAAAATACAGTCTGTGTTACAAGCAATAGATGACATACAAAAAGAAAAGATCCACGAAGACAGACACAAAGGGAAGGTAAAAATGAATTTTAATTTTTGCCTGTGTAGCCAAAGGGCTGAGGGGGGTGAGGGGAGGGGGGAAGACAGTGAACAAAGATTCTTTGAAAAGTTACTGATCTCCCAGTGGAAGTTGGAGTTGTTAATTGAGCTGTTCATTCCCAGCCCGTCAATTCACTGTGGTAAGAGATGCGGCCTGTTTCCAGAGGAAGAGGGAAAATTAAGAGCTTCACACAGCTTCCATTATTACATCTTAGATGTATTCTCATCAGCCTCCAAAAAGTAGTCATTGCTTTTCACCCACTTAGGACCTGCAGCTGGAAAGACCCGAAGGGCTCAAACGTGACTTGAAGAACTTCAGGGCATCTTCATGACCTTTCAGAGTCCTTAAGTTTAACTCTGTAAAATTCCAAAGTCCCCAATTACGAATGATCAAGCAATTATTGAGGTTTAAATAATTTAGCACTAGCTGACTCTCTCGTTTTAATTGCAGAGATAATTTCCCTGAAAGTTTACAATTTGTACTCATGGGGATGGAAGTGAAGGTCAAAATCCACTCAGGGACAGGATTTGAATGGTTTCACCCTCAACAATCCTGCGAGTTATTTAGTGGATGGTGTCTCTAGCCTCAAAGCATCGACACTTCTTTTGCTTTAGACTGTTGATTTCATGCTTGTGAATTCAGTCCCAGATGACTATAATAGCGAAAAGTCCTTATAAGGTATGAAGGCATATGGTTTGATTACTCCTGTAATTATGTTCAGATTTCTGGTCACGGCACAGAAAACCCTCCACCACTACTCACTCCCTTACATTCCCAGCTTCGCTTTTCAGGCAATACCACCACCTACCCTGCATCTAACTGCACTGGACCAAGCAGCATTCCTGAATGCACACATGTGCTTTGGCGACTCCATGTGGGTACATAGTCTGCACCCTCTGTATGAAATTCTCTGCTTGACTTTTTTTTCTGGCCAGGTAAATTCATTCTTCAATACAAATATTAGATATCACCTCCCATGGGAAGACTTCCTAGATTTCTTTGGGGAGAGTTATTTTGTTCCTTCTGTGCTTCCACAGTTCTAAGCACACCCCTTATTTGTGTGATTGGTCTTCCACAACAGAGCTTGAGTTTTTTTTTAGGATAAGTTTTCTTCAAGCCTGAGACAGTACCAGGCACATAGGGAGCGTGCGAATAAATGATCATCAAATACACGTGGGTGACTCTCTCAGTTGTGAAATCCTGTTAACAGCTCTCAACACTCATGACTAAAAGAGGTGCTGTAACATTTATTGCTCTTTTAATGCTTGCGATTAATACACACTACCTGCCCTGTTTCAAAATGGCATTTTTAATGATTCAATTAAAAACTTAAAAAAAAAACTGTCCTCCTAATTTACTCCTTCCACTTTCACTGTTTTAAACTTTGCCTCTCATTTTAAGCCAATCCTCTCTGGGAAAATATATCAAACTCTGAACATGGATCCAATTATCTAGGAGCACAATGGTGTTCACACTGGGGCCCTGAGTGTGATTGCACAAGGGACCCAAACACTATGCAGTATCAGGAGACCCAGTAAACTCTTGCCTCTTCCAAGAAATTACTAGGACATAATTAAATTTTACTCACAAAGAAAAAGCTTCCCAGCATTCATTTTTCAGAAAGCAAATGGAGAAGAGGAAATCTTGATTTTCAAGGAAATAGAAAAAAAAGCAATGCTGTATGTGTTTCTTCTACAAAGTTCTTTCTTCCTTTCACTCCAAAGCACAAACATTCAGGTCTCGCTTTCTACTCGCTCTACATTTTGCCTTTGTCTTTGTGTCTCATTTAAAACTAGTAGAAATGTGTTGGGAGCCAGATGAGAGATGAGACAAATGACTGGCCTTCAAAGAGTTTACGATCTGTAAGAAAGACCAACATATAACATAACTAACTCAAATACAGGAAGGGGTGACATAATGTGCACTTAATTTGATGGAAGAATCCAAATGAGAGAGTATTTAGTTTTGACTTAATATCAAAGAAGGCCTCTCAGAGAAGGTAGCACTTTAGCACTTAAGGATGAGAAGAAATTATGTAAGTGGCACCATGATCATAGACACAAGGCATGACTTAAATGACATATTCAATAATAGTAAGTATTCCATTGCAATTGGGCTAAAGTGGGAATGAATATAAGGGGATATATATATGTTAATTCTGAAGGGATCTTTGGAGGCTAAATACTTAAGAACATAGAAGTTATAAAGAGGCATTTACACATTTTTCCCAAGAGTTAACTGATTTTGAACAATCCTAACAACGACTAATAACAAGTAAAGTCAATGGTGTGCATAAACTACATTTTAATTGTCCCTTTCTTTAATATATCCCACCAATAGCACCTCTATGGCTTTCCAGCATGCTAGGAGGAATATCAAAGAATAGATATAATCCAATGGGGAAATCCAGCTAATGTAGAAGACAAGAACAATAACAACAGTACCCTGAGATCTCTGATGGAGTTCTTAGTGTTTTCCTTTCTTTTTTTTCAGATGGAATTTTAATTATAGTTAAGATGCAAATTCCCTCTAGCCTGAGGATGGGGGCAGGAAAAAATTTTAGTCATGCATAGTTTTAATTGACTTCAAGGCTTCAGTCCTAGTAGAAAGGCAACTTTCCAACATCAGAACCTGGAAAACCCTACTGCTCAATATATTTTTTCCACTCCAGTCTGTTTCCGCTCTTCTACTCCCTGCGTCCTTGGAGCCATAGTGAATGATGGGGGCTATTTGCTGTATTGACTGGCAAAGATGCAAATTCACACAAAAGCAACATCCATCTCTCTGATCACTTAAAGAAAGCTCATTACAAACCAAATAATTCATGAACTAAGGCCCATCCATAAGGAATAATTTGCACTAATTGTACTAATTTAAACTGATAAATTCTACAAGATTCAGAGAGAAAATTCGTGTTATGTCAATATGGAGATAATTTCCAATGTTTTGAAACATAGAATGTCACTAGCAGGTGCTGGCAACTCCGCTTTGTGATATACTTTCCAACACATTAAACGTTAGCCCTTGCAAGTAGTTGTGTCCAGCAGCTTCTATGAGCAATCTGGAAGTTGTGCTGTCCCTTGACTGGAAGAGAATGTTATATCCTTGACTCTGGGTTCTCCCTTAGAATAAAACCAAGTCAGGCAAAACATGTCCAGCAGATTCTCTCAAGAACACTCTAGGAATAGAATAGCTGCTGGCTTTTTGACCACCACTAGAAAACAGATTATTCTGCAGGTCATGAGGCAACATAGAACTGCTGGGATACTCAGACCCTGGGCTGATTTCTGACCCAGCTGAGAAGTCGTAGAATCCCTCCTGAATCTTGGCTTCCAGCAGCAGAGCTGTTATTTGAGTAACACTCACACTTGCTCACACTTGTCAGGTCCTGACAATCACAAAGGCATGGGAATGGCGGTGCGAGCAGGACAGCACAGTGGAAAGAATGTGGGGTATGGAACTAAGCAGAGCTAACTCTGATGCTATTGGTTTTTGATGTCAGGTAAGATCATGACCCTTGAACCTCTTATTTACTCACCTGTAAAATAGGGAAAAATGATAGGATTTCTTATAATTATTGCGAGAGTTAAGTTAGACAATGCATGCAGATAATCACATACAGACATTCCCTAAATGGTAATAGTTATAATGACATTAGTGGTCAGGTTATGAGAACAATCTCCACTGGATGATTATACACTGGGTCATCCTAATTGTGTGAATCAATACAAGTCAACACATCTAATATGTAGGGAGGAGAAAAAAATATTTCTTAGAACTAAGGGCCTGGAAATCCCTTTTATCAGCTTCTACTTGTTTGTGAATAAGTCAATTCCTTTTTTAGTTGACTAAAGCCAATGTCAAGAGAAAACTAAAGTACATGTTAAAAATATCTATATATCTATATATCTATCTATAGGTTGGGGCACCTGGGTGGCTCAGTTGGTTAAGTGTCTAACTCTTGATTTCAGCTCAGGTCATGATCTCATGGTTCGTGAGTGAGCCCCACATCACGGGGATTCCCTCTCTCTCCCACTTTCTTTCTGCTCCTCCCCCACTTGCTCTCTCTCTCAGAAATAAACTTAGAAAAAAATCTATATCTATATATTTCCCCACATTTTAATAAAATAATTACTTATGAAATTAATCTCCATTAGGTAGGAGATATATCCAAATGTCTAGTATAATATCAACATACTCAATAAATATAAGTTCATATTTTAATCAATAAATACAATCAGCTTTTTATTATTTACTACTTATAAAAAAAGTTTGTTTGCCAAGACATAGAGTAGGGTTTCTTTTAGTAAGATAACTTACAGCTGTATGTATTCCTAAATGCTTAAGGATTCATAAAGATATGAATTGATCACCCAGGATTTTAAAAACTTAACTCGTACTCTAGCTTTACTTTGGGGAAAAACAGGAAGCAGTTTGCACTCTGGAGAATTAAACCTTAACTTGACAAAACAACTGGCAGTTACTAAGGTTTCAATTTCACCTGCTCTCATATTTTCAGAAGGAGAACTCTGAATTAACCCAAACTGAAAATAAAATTCCAATTCCAATCTGCCATTTTTGTTTTATTACAGTTCAACTTAATGGGCACCATGGAGCTTTAGGGAAGGTGAGCTGATGAGAATCTTTGAAGATATATAATTTAGAAATGACATGTGGAAGTAAATAAAGACCTTTGGGAAGCTGATTTAATGAAATATAGTCGTTGTAGGACTGTCATTAGGTAAAATCAGTTTTAAAAAACTTGGTTTCCTCCACCTTGAGCACAAAGTCCTTACTCAGCCTCAATCTTTAAAAGGTATCAGAAAACCTTTCAAAATTCCATGGTAAAGATAATGCAAAATAATACTTTTTCAAGATAAAATTTGTAGCAATAGCAAACATGCTTTGGAGCATGCAATAAAATTCTGAAGCAGTATGGAAGCCAGGCTCTAGTGCTGTACTGGTCAAACAAGTCCCCATTCAGTTCTCACCTGTTTGCCACACTTATTTCTTCTCCTGGTAAGAAGGGTGTGAGAGGGTGGAAAATGGCAAGAGGAGTGGGGTTCAGTAAAATCTTCATGATTGATTATTGCCTCATTGGCCTCCTTCAGCTCCATTAGGACATAAGAAAAGGAGAAGGAAAGAAACAGACTGGACATTTCAAGTTGTTCGTCTTGTTCAAATTCAGGTGTGATGCTCTATAGAGAGTGACAATTATTATTCTATGTAAAGTTTTAATTTGTTCATAGATTCTCAGAAGGGAAAGGACCTTAGAGCTACCTAGTCCTCATCCAGAGCTTAATATTTAATACTTTTCAAACAGTGTTTCATGGAACCCTAAGGTCCTCAATGATACTTCAGTTCCAATCCAACATAAGAAGTACCATGTTTACCTGATTCATATATTTGAACTCCGGGAAAGATTTTATTGGAGTCAGGGTGATCAAGAGTTACAGTTATAGGGGCGTCTGGATGGCTTAGTTGGTTAAGTGTCTGACTTTGACTCAAGTCATGATCTCATGGTTTGTGGGTTCGAGCCCCACGTGGGGCTCTGTGATGACAGCTCAGGGTCTGGAGCCTGCTTCTGATTCTGTGTCTTCCTCTCTCTCTGCCCCTCCCTCCCCTGCTCGCACTGTGTCTCTCTAAAATGAATAAACGTTAACATTTTTTTAAAGTTACAGTTACTACAAAAAATAATCTACTTGGAAGCCACTGATCTACAGTCCCCAAGTAATAACAATCCCATATAGGAGTACAAATACCTTGGTGGTGAGGAACACACTACCTTATAAGGCAGCCCATGAAAATTTTATACGGCTAAACTGTTAGGAATCTCATTCTTATGAAGACACGATATCTACCTTCTAACAGCCACTCTAATTTTGTCCCCTCAGAGCATAGAAGGAGGTCTAAGCCTTTTCAACATGATGATTTCTCATTAGTGGAGGACAAATGAAAGGATGTCACCATCCTCTATTCCCCACCTAGAGATTTCTAGTTCCTTATGCTTGAAAGGCTTTCAGATCCTTCCACCATGCAAAGCACTCTACTTTGGGCACACTTCAGGATGTTGAGCCCTACTCTGTGTTCTTGTATATAAGAGGGATGGGGCTGACTGTCACATCTTTTCCGTCTCCTTCAGTTCCCTTAAGAATAAAGACAACATTGACCAAACATTTGAAAATGTTTGCTTAGTTCATGAGTCTAGCTTGTACATGGTTGGCAATGGCATAACACAATGGCACTTTTTGAAGATAAATTTTATAGCAACAGGAAACTGCTTTGCCTTAGGGCACAACACGAAGTTTCACAGAAGTATAGCTGTCAGTCTCCAGGGCTTTAATGAGCAAATAGGTCTCTATACTTTTCTCACCTGGTTGCCACATTTGTTTTTTCCTCCCATCGGAAAGGAAGGGGAGCTATAGCCTGTCATAATCATTCCAATCATCTTGTAAGTCTCAGATTTTAGCAGCTAGGGAAGAGGAACCTAGCATGACAGTGTCATGAAGGAGGAAAAAAGATAAGATTTTTGGAATCAGACAAAACTGGATTTAAATTTTGTCTCGTCAGTGGTACCTTTGGAAAATCAGTCCATAATTCTGAACCTCAGTTAATTCATCATGCTATAGAGTTGTTATATTTGGAATAATGTATGTAATAGACTTCTCACTGAGTCTGATACTTTGTAAGCTCTCAATAAATATTATTAAGAGCATTATAATTTCAAGTATTTATATCTCCTTTATTTTAATAGCACTATTTTCAATGGTATCTCATTTTTATGCTTCAGCATTAGAGAATGGGAACTTCCTACACAAATTTTCAGAGACTCGAAGCTTATAACTTTTTTTTTTTTCAACGTTTTTTATTTATTTTTGGACAGAGAGAGACAGAGCATGAACGGGGGAGGGGCAGAGAGAGAGGGAGACACAGAATCGGAAACAGGCTCCAGGCTCCGAGCCATCAGCCCAGAGCCCGACGCGGGGCTCGAACTCACGGACCGCGAGATCGTGACCTGGCTGAAGTCAGACGCTTAACCGACTGCGCCACCCAGGCGCCCCTCGAAGCTTACACTTTAAGGGTCACCCATTTTTTTCAAGTTGTTATTTAAATTCCAGTTAGCTAACATACAGTGTAATATTAGTTTCAGGTGTAGGATTTAGTGATTCATCACTTACATATAGCACCCGGTGCTCATCACAGCAATTACCCTTATTAATATCCATTACCCGTTTAACCCATCCCCCCACGAACCTCCCTTCCAGGAACCCTCAGTTTTTTCTCTGTAGTTGACAGTCTGTTTTCTGGTTTGCCTCTCTTTTTCCTCCCTCTATGTTCATCTGTTTTGTTTCCTAAATTCCACATATGAGTGAAATCATGTGGTATCTTTCTCTGACTGACTTATTTCATTTAGCATAATACTCTCTAAGCTCCATCCACATCATTGCAAATAGCAAGGTTTCATTTCATTCTTTTTTATGGCTGGGTGATATTCCAATTCATATATATACCACATGTTCTTTATCTATTCATCAGTGATGAATGATAAGGGTTTTTAGGCTCTTTCTATAATATGCAACTGTTGATAATGCTGCTATAAACATCGAGGTGAATGTATTAGAGTCAATCCATTTTAATTGGAATTTATCCTAGAAAATATTATCTACTGCTATGACTGTAAAAAGAAATGATAACCAATTAAAATATTTATGGATATTTTTATCATCATATTTATATGACAGTATTCACAGTATGATGTAGTAATATTATGATGCCTAAAAAAAATGTTAAGTGGACGGGACATTTCCCTGTTCACTAAAGGGTCTCAGACTTTTATAATATTTGAGATTTTATGCTTTTTTTAAATGAATATATCCAATGGGCCCAGCTAGCTCAGATGCGTGGCCCATGTATGGTAGCAAATGGAATTAGATGACATACTTCAATAGTATATGGTCACTTATGGTTCTCTTATTTTCATGATATCAATCAGTATTTTGTTTGGAGAAATGTTTGTACTGTAATATTTGAAATGAGACCTGCCTGCAATCAACAAAAAAAAAAAAGAAATTTTGTAGCTCTTTTTTCTCAGCAGTAGGAATTCTTCTCATTATGGTGGATTTAGTCACATCTCTTAACTGATAGAATGTCATGACTACAGAATACTGTCCATTGCAGCATGGTCAGCACCCCATGGGCAGGGAGACTGATTACCTAATGGTAGTTGGTAGCTCAGAAGGTGACAGCAGGCAGCATCCATGCGGGCCGATAGAGCAGAACCAACACTGGCTAAAAGTAGGGTCAGGAGAAGCACTCAGAGCAGAGAAACTGAGAGGTGAAGGTAATTGATTTAAAACATCTTGCCTAAGATTCACCAACAAGTATGACTTGCAAGAGACTGAGGTAGTACAGGCAACTTTCTTGTGGTTTTTGTCCCACACTACCAGAAAGTTTTTCAACCATCCTGCTGCTATCAGAAAAATTTCTAACGTTTTCTCTAAACTCTAAAAACAAGTAAATAAGCTTTATAACATTATCTAGAATGAATCTATTGATACTGCCTGAGAGCTAAAGGATACTTTTCTCATTTATTTATTTATTTATTTATTTTTGAGACAGAGAGAGACAGAGCATGAGCAGGGGAGGGGCAGAGAGAGAGGGAGACAAAGAATCTGAAGCAGGCTCCAGGCTGAGTTGTCAGCACAGAGCCAGACGCAGGACTCGAACCCACAGACCGTGAGATCATGACCTGAGCTGAAGTTGGACGCTCAACCGACTGAACAGCCCAGGAGCCCCAACTAGAGGATACTTTTTTAAGTGTAGCCTAAAATCTTAACCATTAGGCCATATGGCACCTGTTTGTAACTGGACAAATTCATGGAAGAAATGTGCAGATAGAGGTGAAACCAAACGAAATCAACTTTGCTTCCTAAACAGACACTAGTTCTACATTTCCACCAGGTGTCTGAGAATCATGACAGACGTCCATTCCATCATCTTGATTAATTGCATAGCATATATTTTATAAAAACATCTAGGGCTAAGAAAAAGTTCTATTTTGAAAATCAGAGCAAAACCAACTGGGAGACGGACAGTTCTGGAAGCATTTCCAAGCCTCCTGAAACTTCACAGATTCAGTTTTCAGGCCAATAAGTTATCACTGCAACTTGATGGTCTCTCCAGGGTCCTATCTTCTGTAATATGGATGTTTATGATATTTGCCATTGTTGTAGTTAAGATTAATTAAAAATAGTGTAATTTTAAAATACAGTTAGCTGAATTACATGAGCTAACACGGAACGTTTAAACAGCACATGATTACATTCAAACAGCTGGTGGGCTATAGCATAGAAAGAGATTTTAAAAACAGGCATTTAAGTTTTGCGTGCATATAAGAACAGATACTTCTTTTGGGAAGCACTTGTGCTAAATTACTAATCCAGTGATAAAGTCATCAAATAAGTTGTCAATAAATACTTAAGTGAGGGGGAGGAGCCAAGACAGCAGAACAGCATGGAAGTTTTTCGTGTCTCCGTCCATGAAATACAGCCAGACCAACACTAAACCATCCTACACACCTAGAAAACTGATTGGAGGATTAATGCAACAATCTGCACAACCTGGACTGCAGAATTCAGCAGGTACGCAGCGCAGAGAAGTGAACTTGGGGAGCGAGAAGGCGCAGGAAGGGAGGTGCTTTTGCAAGCAGAGAGAGGACGGAGAATGGTGGGGGGAGAATACGGGAAAAGCACCCCTCCCCAAAAGCAGCTGGAGAGAAAATGGAAAATTGAAAACAGCTGCAGGGACTAAACTAAAAAGGAAGAAAGGAGAAAGGAGAAATGAGAGGGTTTAAATTCCATTAAGACTGCAAACAAGGGAGTGCAGTCTGCAACTCCACAGCTCCATACCTGGTGGTGCTCTGGTGGGAAGGGCGAATCCCCAGGAACGGAGTGGGGTCCGGGAGGTTCTCGGGCCACACGGGGAAAAGCGGTTCCACTGCTGGAAGGACATTTGGTAGAGACTGTTGAAGCCACCTGGTCCCAGCAGACCCCAGAAGGCGGCCACGTTCACCGCTGCTGGAACAAGGTCCTTAAGGGTGAAGCCTGGTGCCAGATGTGTGATGTGATCTTCCATAATCCCTGAAACGCTGCTGCTACACTATCTCGTGAACTTTTTCTGGGGCGGGCTGGCACCCGGCTGCAGTCTCGGGGCACCGGCAGCAGCAGGGCCCAGCAAGCGTTCCTGGGCGCAGCCGACATTCGGCCATTGCTCATTCGGCCATTGCTCGGTGAGACCCTCCCACAGGGGGCGGAGCGGGTCAAAGCCGCAGTCCTTCAGAAGTAAGGGGCTGGGGAAAACAGCCGCATCTGAGATAAAACCGGGGAGAGAGGTACTGCCTGGGGCCTGGTCACGGAGAGTGAAAAAGAGGCGAGTGGACGAAAGCTGAAGACAGAGGACGGGTACGCGATTGCTGATCTGGGAGAACAGACTGAGTAGCTGGGTGGTGCCATCTTTCACCGCTGCTGCGCTTGCGCATATGCACCTATGAGCGCCACAACACTCCACCGCAGTAGGCTAGCAGCGCCATCTAGTGGAGAGCAGAGCCGTTACACTGAGCCACGCCCAAATGGGCCAACCTCTCTCAAGAACACAAACCTCACCGCCGGTTTCTTTTATGGAGCACTACATAGACTGACTTCTAGGGGAAAACGAAGCAATTTCAGTCCTACTTCAATCTGTTAGCAGGTCCATCTACTCAATTTTCTTTCTTTTTTTTTCTATTTTACACTTCTTTTTCTTGAATACAGAAAGAGAAAAAATTCATTTTATTTTCAAGTTTTATTAAAAATATTTTTCTTTAATTTTTATTACTACATTTTTCACTTTTGTGTAATTTTTTTCAAATTCTATTTTACTGCCATTATTTTTAGTCTACTACAGTATATTAATTTTTTCAAATTTCCAAACGATTTTCTTTTTTCCTTTTTTTCTTTTCTTTTTTCTTTTTTTTTCTCTTTTTTGTTTCTTCTCTCTTTCTTGAATATAGAAAAAGAAAAATCATTTTTATTTTTAATTTTTAATAACAATATTTTCTTTAATTTTTTCTACTATATTCTTTACTTCTGTGTATATTTTTTCAAATTCTATTTTACTTCCATCATTTTATTTTAGTCTACTACAGTGTATTCATTTTTTCAAATTCTCTAACGATTTCCTTTTTTTTCTCCCCCCCTTTTTTTTTCTCAAATCTGTCAAACCACTTTCAACACCCAGACCAAAACACACCTAGGATCTAGCATCATTTATTCAATTTGTGTGTGTGTGTGTGTGTGTGTGTGTGTGTTTAATTTTTAATCTTAATATTTTTTAAATTTAATTTTTTTTTAATTTTTCTACTTCATTACTTCCTTTTATTCCTTCAAAATGACAAAACAAAAGAATTCACCCCAAAAGAAAGAGTACGAAGAAACGACAGCCAGGGATTTAACCAACACACATACAAGCAAGATGTGTGAACCAGAATTTAGAATCACGATAATAAGAATACTAGCTGGAGTCGAAAATAGATTCGAATCCCTTTCTGCAGAGACAAAAGAAGTAAAAGCTAGTCAGGATGAAATTAAACATGTTATAACTGAGCTACAATCACAGAGGGATGCAGTGGTGGCAAGGATGGATGAGGCAGAACAGAGAATCAGCAATATAGAGGACAAACTTATAGAGAATAATGAAGCAGAAAAAAAGAGGGAGATTAAGGCACAAGACATGATTTAAGAATTAGAGACTCATTAAAAAGCAACAACATCAGAATCATAGGAGTCCCAGAAGAGGAAGAGAAAGAAAAAGGGGTAGAAGGATTATGTGAGCAAATCATAGCAAAAAACTTTCCTAACCTGGCGAAAGACACAGACATCAAAATCCAGGAAGCACAGAGGACTCCCACTAGATTCAACAAAAACCGACCATCAACAAGGCATATCATAGTCAAATTCAAAAATACTCAGGCAAGGAGAGAATCATGAAAGCAGCAAGGGAAAAAAAGTCCCTAACTTGCAAGGGAAGACAGATGAGGTTTGCAGCAGACCTATCCACAGAAACTTGGCAGGCCAGAAAGGAGTGGCAGGATATATTCAGTGTGCTGAATCAGAAAAATATGCAGCCAAGAATTCTTTATCCAGCAAGGCTGTCATTCAAAATAGAAGGAGAGATAAAAAGTTTCCCAGACAAACAAAAATTGAAGGAGTTTGTGACCACTAAACCAGCCCTGCAAGAAATTTTAAGGGGGGGGTGGTTTCTGAGGGGAGAAAAGATGAAAAAAAAATATATATCATATGATATATATATACTATATATGTGTATATAGTATACACATATGTATGTATATATGTATACACATAGTGTATGTATATATACACTATATATGTGTATATATATACTATACATATATACACATATATAGTGTGTATATATATATAATATATATATATATATATATATATATATATATATATATACTAAAAGCAACAAAGATTAGAAAAGACCAGAGAACACCACCAGAAACTCCAACTCTACAAGCATCATCATGGCAATAAATTCATATGTTTCAGTACTCACTCTAAACGTCAATGGACTCAATGCTCCAATCAAAAGACATAGGGTAACAGAATGGATAAGAAAACAAGATCCATCTTTATGCTGTTTATAAGAGACCCACTTTAGACCTAAAGACACCTACAGATTCAAAATAAGGGGTTGGAGAACCATCTATCATGCTAATGGTCAACAAAAGAAAGCCGGAGTAGCCATACTTATATCAGACAATCTAGACTTTAAAATAAAGACTGTATCAAGAGATGCAGAAGGGCATTATATCATAATCAAGGGGTCTATCCACCAAGAAGACCTAACAACTGTAAACATTTATGCGCCAAATGTGAGAGCACCCAAATATATAAATCAATTAACCACAAACATAAACTCATCGATAGTAATACCATAATAGTAGGAGACTTCACTCACAGCAATGGACAGATCATCTAATCAAAAAATCAACAAGGAAACAATGGCTTTGAATGACACATTGGACCAGATGGACTTAACAGATATATTCAGAACATTTCATCCTAAAGCAGCAGAATATACATTCTTCTCCAGTGCACATGGAACGTTCTCCAGAATAGACCATATTCTGGGACACAAATCAGCCCTAAGTAAGTACAAAAAGATAGAGATCATACCTAATTTCTCAAGTCACTTGCAATAATGAGCAATAAAAAATTATATCTGTATATTTATATTATAATCTTCACCTTTGTGCATTTTGCTTTTCAGACTTATTAAAAATAGCACTTGTTAACACTAAACAGGAATTTATATCTACTGTACATAAATTAGCATGCCAATTTCAACAATCTTTACCCTATGGCAATGAAGTAAAGTTTGAAAGAAAAATCAGACCAGTTTTAGTCATCCTATTCCTTCCCTCTTCCACATTTCCAATTTATCTTTTACGTCCTCTAACCCTGCTCCCAGCTGCCAAACGCAACCCTTAGGAGTTTTGAAATTCAGGGATACAGTGGTATTTATCCAGAAGCTAACTGCTGCAGGTGAATAGCCCTGTGACCAGTCACCCACTTCAGGTTCGTGGAAACCCATGCAAAGACCCTACTCTTTTGGTCTTATTTGTGCTTTCTCTGCAGAACACCCTCTGAATGTTCTCAGGACACATATCAGTAATGTTCATGCAGGAGAACTTCCCAGACCTATTCCTTCATCCAGATGCCAGATCCTGCATTTTTAATGGCTTTAAAAGATGATTTTTGTTTGTATCTTCACTGCAAGTCCCAATTCTATCCTGGATGCAGCATGCATTCGGGTGGGGGAACTCTATTCTATCTGCATCTACTTTGTTAACAGATCACTTCCACAGTTAATATGGGGATAAAGGATTGGCCAGAAAATTCAGACTATTTACTCATAGTTGTCAGAAATTAGTCAAAAGACAGAATGGGGAGACTGATACAAATTAGAGGCTACTTACAATCAATAATGTGGACAAGATAATGAGGAACATAGAATTGAAACTTGTGTCTGAGTTTGGGGAGAGTTAGTAACAGGCCCAGTGGAAAAGGTTTGCCTTGCCTGGGAGCCTCAGTCTTAAATGCTTTATGTTTAGGCTTACATACTAAATACAATTACTTGTCCTGCCTTGAAGAAGCTAGAAAATTGGGAAAGGTGTAATGGAAAGGTACTGTATCTAGAGGTTTTAATTAAATGGTTAGACAGGGTGCCTGGGTGGCTCAGTTGGTTGAGCATCTGACTTCAGCTCAGGTTATGATCTCACATTCCGTGAGTTCGAGCCCCGCGTCAGGCTCTGTGCTGACAGCTCAGAGCCTGGAGCCCACTTCAGATTCTGTGTCTCCCCCTCTCTCTGTGCCACCCCCCCTCATGCTCTGTGTCTCTCTGTCTCAAAAATAAATAGAAACATTAAAAAAAATTAAATGGTTAGACAAATGCTTAGATCTGATTTCACTGATTTGTGGAATCTAAACAACAAAACAAATGAAGAAACAAACAAAAAAGCAGACTCTTTTTAAAAAATTTTTTAAATGTTTATTTTTGAGAGACAGAGAGAGACACAGCATGAGCAAGGGAGGGGCAGAGAAAGAGGGAGACACAGAATCGGAAACAGGCTCCAGGCTCTGAGCTGTCAGCACAGAGCCTGACACAGGGCTCAAACCCAGGAATGGTGAGATCATGACCTGAGCCAAAGTCGGACACTTAACCAACTGAGCCACCCAGGCACCCAAAAAAAACAGACTCTTAAATACAGAGAACAAACTGGTGATTGCCAAAGGGGAGGTGGGTGGGTGATGGGCAGAATAGATAAAGGAGATTAAGAGGTACAAAGTTCCAGTCATAAAATAAATAAGTCACAGAACGAAAAGCACAACATAGGGAATATATCGATAATATTGTAATAATGTTGTATGGTGACCAATGGTGACTATACATATAGTGGTGAGTATTGCATAATGTACAGAGTGATTGAATCAATGTTGTATGCCTGCAATTAATGTAACATTGTATTATACTACATTATAATACTTTATATTATATAACATACATTTTAATATAATAATACATTATAATATAGTACTATACTGCATTAATTTTACTTCAATTTAAAAAATGTTTTGATATCCATTGTTGATTTCTTTAATATTCAAACTATTATAATCATTACATTTCCATATGGAAGATAGTCATTTGTTTATTCATTTATTCATCAAGAATGTATTAAGCAACTACTAAGGAAAGTCACATGCTAAATGTTGTGGGAGCTACATAACTGTATAAGATAGGGCTGCTATTCTCAAGAGATGTTTGATACATAAGGGAGAGGTAGTTTCCCTCTTTGCATAAACCACAGTACTACTGGTAAAAGGTAAATTAAAGATCATCTAGTTCAGTGCTTCACAAACATTGAAAGTACATACATACAAAGCACTTGATCTCTTTAAAATGCAGCTTCTGGGGTGCCAGGGTGGTTCAGTCAGTTAAGCACCTGACTCTTGGTTTCAGCTCAGGTCGTGATCTCACAGTTTGTGAGTTTGAGCTCCACATAGGGCTCTGTGCCGATGGTGTGGAGCCTGTTTGGGATTCTCTCTCTCCCTCTCTCTCTGCCTGGCCCCGGCTTGTTCGTTCTCTCTCAAAATAAATACATAGTTAAAAAAAAAATTTCGTAATGTAAAATAAAATTCAGCTTCTGATGCAGTTCTCAGATGGTGTCTAAGATTCTGTATTTTTTCTTATTTTTTAGTTTTTTTAATGTTTATTTTTAAGAGAGAGAGAGAGAGAAAGTGAGCAGGGGAGGGGCAGAGAGAGAGAGGGAGACACAGAACTTGGCACAGAGCCTAAAGCAGGGCTCAAACTCACAAATGCGAGACCATGACCTGAGGAAGTCGGTCGCTTAACTGACTCAGCCACCCAGGCGCCCCCAAGATTCTGTATTTTGAACAAGTGCCCATGTAATGCAGAAGCTGCTGGCTCATGGAACACACTTTGAGAAGCAGAGGTAGATTATAATCCCTGCCTAAAATACCAAGGTATTTCAAAGCAGCTAGAATCATTGTGCATTAATCTTCTATATACCAATAGTCATTAACCCAAAAGAGCAGCCTATAATATCTTTATGATGCAATGTCCCCCAGAGAAGCATCATGCCCACATCTGCGACCCACCAGCTATTTTGCCTTTGCAAGCTATTTACCTCCATAAGCCTGTTTCTCCATCAGAAAGATGGGGGCAATAACACCTCGCTAAAAGAGTTGTGGAGAGGACGAGAGAGATCATGCTGCCATAGTACCTGGTACATAGAAATTGGCACCTGGTAACGGAGCTCTCTTTACCATTATTTTGACCTGAGGGAAAAAAAAGGGGGGGGGTATTTCTTTTTAAATTTTAATAATTAAACTTTATCTCTTCCCATCATAAAAGGCAGTATCATGAAGAAGAAAAGTAAACCTCAGTAGGAATTTGCGAGTTGAGTCATTTTTAGAGCACTGGTGAAGGACACATTCCAGCACTAGCACTTGGTCAGAGGCTCCCATCAGTAATTAAGGACCACTTGCAATCAGCAGTGTGCATTTGCATTATGTAAGACATACTGATTTCTGGAGGAAGTCAACCCAGATCTCTCCCCTGCTAATAAGAAATTGGGAGGCACGAAACAACCCCAGATGGTGCGTGTTTGTAGTAACAAATGGAGGTATTTTAATAGTGTGAGTTAAGTTTTACTTTGTGTTTTTAATGAGGGACTCACTGCCCGCGACATTTTAATTGTAAACTAGATTGCCCCATGAGTTCTTAAACTATTTTATGTTAAACATAAAGCTTTATAAATTTGTATCGGTGATATTATTCATCCCCTGAAGCACAAAGGGATATAAAAATATTTCATAATGAGCCATGAATACATAACATAACCCCAAAAGTTTAATAATACTAACCCATATTTCATTTTACCAGATGATTCCTCCTTCCACCTGCATGAAACCATGTTTAAATGAGAAGATTCAAAGTTGGTTTCAAAGATATCAGTAGAGTTATTTTACTGACATTCTAAGTGAGAATAACCAAGCAGCAAGTGGGGTGAGATTATTCTTTTTACCGAATATTCTGGATGGACAAGTGAGTCATTTACCAAAATCTCTTTTCCTTGATTACCTGAAAACTAACATTACTTTGAGATGACTTTTTAAATAAGATCAGTGTCTATTTCCCAAGAACCATTCTAGCTTTTTTTAAAAATTTTTTTAACCTTTATTGATTTTTGAGACAGAGAGCATGAACAGGGGAGGTTCAGAGACAGAGGGAGACACAGAATCTGAAACAGGCTCCAGGCTCTGAGCTGTCAGCACAGAGCCTGACATGGGGCTCAAACTCACGGACTGTGAGGTCATGACCTGAGCCGAAGTCAGACGCTTAACTGACTGAGCCACCCAGGCGCTCTTATTCTAGCTTTAAAGTTCTCATCCCTTATCAGTAGAATATGTTCTTGCAAATGAAGACTTGGGGAAAGGAAGCCACTTGGAACATTTTAAAGCCTTTCCCAGAGATTATGAAAATAGGACACCTTGAGGCACATTAAGGGTCACTAGCACTCCATTTCAAGGAAGAAGAATTAGTTTCTAATCTCAGTTCTGTCACTAAAGATGACTGTCCTTGGGCAAGCCTGTGAGTCTTTAGATTGTTCTTTCCTTGTCTTCCAAGGATGAGTTTTTCACAATCAAGTTGAGGGTCACCTAGATACAGCATCACCTGGGAAGCTTCAGAAAGTACATTTTCTGGGTCACACCTACTCCTATTGAATCGAGCTCCAAGGGTGTCATTTTCTTGCCAAGTTTTTCCTTATGCTCCCAAAATGTGAGAACCACTGAAGTAGTAGAGCCAAGCCTTCCAGCTTCAATATTCTTTGCTTTGGAATATAGACCCAACCTGAACTACAACCCTTGTTAAATCCCACACCCAATCCATTCCACCATTTCTCTATGATACTCTACTCCGGTCTCCATTTAGAATTTGAATTCTTCCATCAATGTGAAAACTACTAATTGTGTGTAGGACAATATTCAATGTCCTCTTTATCTTCACCCTAACTGAAACAGGACAAGTGAAAAACCTTAGGGGAAACATGTGGAAGAGAGTGTTGGCACACCCAAGAATTCCTTCCATTTATAATCAAAGGAATCACACCTATGTTAAAATATTAGAGTTAAACCAGTAGCTAAAAGCAAGATGCATTAAAGTATGTCTAATATGATGCTATTATTGTAACATAACATCAAAATTGCTCTTTAGGGAGATGTGTGCAATATCTATGTAGGTGCAGTGAAGATTTTTATATAATACATAAGCATGAAAATAAAAGTAAGTAATTATTTTTCTGAATTGTTAGGAGTAAGGAGTGATTTGGGTGGGAATAAAAAGGAAAAAAGAAGCAAGAAAACAGAAAGAGAGTAGGTTAGATATAGCAATTATGCATTTATGTAAAATTATAAGTCTGTGTATATATAAATACATTTTTCAGATAAAACGGAATAAATTTGAATATTGAAAAACTAAATAAGCCAGAGGTTATGCAAATAACTCTACAGTCATACATGTTTTAAATATATCACATAAAACTGGCCATCTGCACCATCCTTCTGAGTACTATGGCTCTATTCTAATTAGATACTTTCTAATTTAAAACCTAGAAACCTCACGAGTTGTCTATAAAGAAGGAACGTTGGCTCTGTTCAGGGCAGAGGATCAGTAAAAGCTTTGTTTGTATTAGGTTAACTCTGCCAAAAATTATCGACACAATTCTGAGCAGCCCTTGTTGTCACTCTGGTTTTCATTCAATCATTTATAAAATCAAAAGATACATCTAGATTTTTAAAATTCTTTCATGATTGTTCCTGCTCTCTACAAATTCTGCCTCTGTAGAAATCCAACTTTATTTCTTTTTCTTTCTTTTTTTTGTCAAGTTTCAAGCAAAAAAAAAAATTGCTTTGTAAAAAAAAAAAAAATGGTTTTTAATTTTCCTTAGTTACCCCTGGAGGGAGGATCACTACTGACACCATAAGCCATCCAGAAAACAGTGACAACATCAAATCCTTTCCTGCCAGGAAGACATGGGAGTAGAGAGGGATCTTGAAGACTTTTTTCTAAGAATTAGACAAAGAGAGAAAGAAGGAAGAATGGGAGGGAGGAAGGAAGGAAGGAAGGAAGGAAAGAAGAAGAAGGGAGGAAGGAAGGGAGGGAGAGAGGGAAGAAGAAGAAAGGAAAAAAGAAAACCTAAGGCATCTGCTTACATGAAAGTGTCTTTTCAACCAAGCAGGTGTGTGCCAGTTGAATGTAGCCTGCAGGAAAAGGGAACTGTCCCAGAGAAAGTGGCAGTCTTATATTCTTATCCTAGCCAAGATGTGGGTAATAATCCCATCTGTTAGGGAGATGATGAAATGTGAGGCAAAGAAAATGAGTTCATGAACTTCAGATGTTAAAAAGAGAGAGAGAAAGAGAGAGAAATATCTCATTCAATATCTCAGAACTGCCTAAAGCTTTCTTTGAGCCAAGTTTAATTTCCTTTGTCAAGTACAATTTGCAGATCTCAAAGGACATAACTGTGGGTGCATGCGCTGTCCCTAGTACATTTTGTACTGTACTGTCCATCCGCTGCTCAGCAGGGTGAACATATGAAGTAATTTACCTAAAGACTTGGATTCCTTTCTGTAATATTGGAGTTTTCAAGTCTGAGCAAGTCTGCAGAAGACATCATCAGTCAGCTTTGTGCTTAATAAAAAACAATGCTTTTTCTGCACTAGAACTAAACATTCAAAATGAGCTTATAGATTTCAGTGCTCCTGGGGATGTATTGTGTGACCTTGAAGATAGTTAGATCACCTTGTGGTGTCTTTATTCCCCAGTTCCCAAAACAGAACTCGTGTCAGATTCCAAGCAGAGGCCCAGAGATGTGAAGTGACATATTCAAGGTCCCACAGCTGGTCACTTGCTGTGTCTCAGAGGATTCTCAGTTACCAGTGACTACATACCCAACCCAAACTGGCTTCAACAAAGAGTTACTGGTTCAAGTTCAAGAGTAGGACTAGCTTCAGGCTTAACTTGATGTAAAGTTCCCCAAATTCTCACCAAACCCTGATTCTCTCCCAAGCTCTTAACTCTCCACCTTCTAAGTTGGCTCCATTCTTAGGTAGGTTCTCTCCTTACCCTGCAAATTGTCTGCCAACAGTTCCAGATCTTCTCTTATTCTTGGGCTGAAATCCAATAGGAAGGAGCATCTGCCTCTGCACCATAATTACCACCAAAAATTATTAATTGTGTCTTGATGTCTCTGAAAATAAAATGTCCTACTTGAACCAAAATGTCCTGCTTAGAGCCGGTCCGAAAGTGTGAGTCAGTCACGTGCCTCGCTCCGAGGCAGGAGTGGTACCCTCTGCAGGCAGGGCATGGACTGAGAGCACAGGAGGCATACATAGAGTCTCAAGTAGCAGAGGCTGTTAAAAGAAGGAAAGAAAATGGATAACAGAAGGTCAACATGAAGTTGACAGAAGTATCTGCCATGTTGGCAGAGCCTGCAATAGAAACCAAGTCTTCAAGATACTAGTTCCTACTTCAACCCATTCTTTTTCATTCTGTGTGTGGCTGTGGTATTGACAACTGATGGGGAGGTTAATTACATGGTGATTTCTAGGATTTAAATGAAAATCAATCATTGGTGATAATCCAAGGAACAAAACCACTCACATAATGTTAACATTGCACTGTCAAAGTCAAATACATTTCATCTTTATGACCTTGGATTTAGCAATGTATTCTTAGACATGACATGAGCATGAGCAACAAAAGAAAAAGAAATAGAAATACGGGTGCCTGGGTGGTTCAGTCAGTTAAGCATCTGATTTCGGCTCAGGTCATGATCTCGTGGTTTGTAGGTTCCCCGGGTCAGGTTCTGTGCTGACAGCTTGGAGCCTGGAGCCTGCTTCGGATTCTGTGTCTCCCTCTCTCTCGCTGCCCCTCCTCCATTTGTGCACGCACTGTGTTCAATATCTTGAACACCTACAACTCAATGACAAGAAGACAACCCAATTTTAAAATGGATGAAGGAATTGAATACACATTTTCCAAAGGAGGTTTGCAATGGCCATTAAGCACATGAAAAGATATTTGACATCATTAGTCATTGGGAAAATGCAAGTCAAAACCATGAGATACCACTTCATACCTACTACAATAGCTTTAATTGAAAAGAAAAGAAAAAAAAACAGTGTTGATGAGGATGCAAATATTGGAACCCTCTTATGTTGCTGGTGGTCAAAATGGTGCAGCCACCATGGAAAACGGTGTGGTGGTTCCTCAAAAAGTTAAACATAAAATTACCGCATGACCCAGTAGTTCCAATTCTAGAGATATACCCAATGAAATGAAAACAGAGATCAGATATTTGAACAGCAATGTTTATTGCAGCATTATTCACAATAGACAAAAGGTGAAAACAACCCAAGTGTCTGTTGATACATGAAGTGATAAACAAAATATGATATCCTACATACAATGGAATATTAGTCCATCATAAAAAAGATTGAAGTTCTATACATGCTGCAACATGGATGAACCTTGAAGTCATGCTTTATGAAGTCAGTCAGACACAAAAGGACAAATACTGAATGAATACACTGATATGAGATACGTATAATAGGTAGATTTATGAAGATATAAAGAATGTTACAGGGGGGTTCCTGGGTGGCTCAGTCAGTGAAAAGTTGGACTTCGGCACAGGTCATGGGCTCAAGGTTCATGGGTTCGAACCCCCTATTGGGCTCTCTGCTGTCAGCGTGGAGTCCATTTTGAATCCTCTGTCCCTGTCTCTCTGTCCCTTCCCCACTCACACACTCTCTCTCTCTCAAAAATAAAAATAAGCATTAAAAAAAAATGTTAAGAGGTTATGGGGGGATTGGGAATTATTGTTGAACAGACATTCTGTTTGGGGTAATGGAAGAGTCTTAATAGATCGTGGTGATAGTTGCACTTTGTAAATGTAGTTAATGCCACTGAATTATACATTTAAAAATTATTAAAATGGAAAATGTTATATATATTTTGCCACAATAAAATAAAAATAACAAAGTCAAGCACATTGCTGATTGGCACACTGGTAGACAGAAACATCATCATACGTATCACTAGCTCAGAACTATCACATAGTCAGCCAGCTACAATGAGGCTGCTATTTTTTTTAATTTGCATACACTGCAAACCAAAAACTTGGGTCAATTTATTAAGACAGAAATAGAGAATGGATATTAGGTAGGAAACCAATAGCATCTAATGTTTCTCTTCTAGTTTCCTTTCAAGTATCCAAAACTCCTTCACTGTGGCAACACTCACTATTTCCCACTCATGAGGACATGTTGATGCCACATAGAGATTGCCACTGACATCTTTGGCAAAAATGTAACTATCATTTGTGTTGGCTATTGAAACCAGCTCAGCCTACGATTTATTAACTTAAGGAGAAATTCCTGTCACTTTCTGATGTCAAGCCAAAAAAATATATTCATCTAACATATATGTTCTGTACTATGTGGCCATATATCTGTAAATTCCCCAGTTTAAATTCAGGTACTATGTTCTGGTAGTTTTTAACTGGAAATTTTTTCACTCGTGTATTGATTGATACACACTCAACAATCATGGTGCACCTACCTATGTGTGTAAGACACATAAGGTAAAGAAAGTGTCAACCAAAGTGTCTACCATTAGACAACCTCTAACCAAGTAGGAAAAGTGAGACAAGCTGTCAGATAATTATGCTGACCTAAAAACTTCTCTGAGTCCATATCTCCACCCCTAAGGTGGGGTCACTCTCCAATGCAGACCACCTTAGTGCTGGGGTTCTCAGCTTCCAATCTCTTTCGATCCTGGTTCAATCTGACTTTGTGTCCAGTCCTTAATAAAAATTTCAGTTTAAGATGTACCCTTGTTCTTCCACACTCACTATTCACCCCAAGGATCAAAGGCCTACCCTAAAATCTGTTCAGTCATTTATTTTGTATTTATTTATTTAAAATATTTTATTAAACCAGCCCTTATCACAGGCCTGAAGACTCTATAATGAGCAAAAGTAGTCATGGAGCTTAGTCTACAGAGGAAAGTAGACGGTAGCCAAATGTTCTCCTAAACAAACAACATCCCCATGGTGACAGGACCATGACAGAGTGGCACATGTCATTGGGAGAATCTGTAGTGGGAGAGAGTAGGGCCAGGTCCTGTTAACCACAATCAGGACCATCTGATACTAAAGGCTAAATCCACTCATGTACTATAACTACATGGTTGACAAATTTAATGTCAGTTAACCATTTATTAAGTGCTCAGTGTATGCTTGGTTTTCTGGATTTCCACCTGTCTCTAGGCAGCCTCACGAATGACTAGTTGGCATGTCTGATGCTGATTATTTCTACATGGTAACACTATCGCCAGAATTGCTATATTTGCCAGGAGTGATTTTACTTTCATTACGCGAAACATGGCCTAAATCATAGTACCCCATCCTAGTAAGCCTGCCCAGTTTCCAGATCCAGATGTCTCTGGTGTAGCTTGTCTCAATTACATGCCAGCCTCCTTAAAAAAGATTTTTAATATTTTTTTTCAAACATATACAACTTATAATTTGTTTCTTCAAGTCAAATACTCTGGGATCATTCCTCTAGCTTGTTAACCCTAAAATTTGATCTCTTAAAAATCATAGCTTCATTTTTAGTTTCATCTCATTGATACTCATTTTAGAAGTAGCATGATGTTGGGGCTCCTGGGTGGCTCAGTTGGGTGAACTTTTGACTTCAGCTCCAGTCATGATCTCACAGTTCACGAGTTCAAGCCCCATGTCAGGCTCTGTGCTGACAGCTCAGAGCCTGGAGCCTGCTTTGGATTCTGTGTCTCCCTCTCTCTCTGCCCCTCCCCTGCTCTCTCTCTCTCAAAGATAAATAAACATTAAAAAAAATTTTTTTTTAAGTAGCATGATGTACATTTGCATCATGAGATTTACATAGGTGGACAATCTCTCACTGGATAGGGCAGAGTCACGGAGGCATAGTTATTTGCTCCCAGCCCAAAGTCCACGGCTCTGATCTGTATAGAGAGAGGAGCTTCAGGCATTATGGAAGGGGCTCTTCACGTGAAGAAATTTGTGAGGCATGAACACTGTAAAGCTACTTTCGAAAAGGGACCACACTCTCCCTATTTTTTTTTGTGGGGTCCACAACTCTGCTCCAGCACAGAAAAACCTGAGAGAAATCCTGATATCCTGAAGGCCTTGATACCTCGACATCTGGATAGAAAGCCATGATAAGCTAGAGTACAACAGACGCTTGGAGACTTTTTAAAGAGACCACGGTTATTAAGCAGTTGTGGCCACCAATTCTGGGTACCCGGCCATCACCCTTTCCTCCCCTTTGTCCTGGTCATAAGAACCCCAGTTTTGTCCGGGGCAATGGAAGTGATTGCTGTAGGGGTGGGTGTGAGACCAGGTTCTAGCCCAAGGGAAATTTAGTAGAGGCTTCTGAGAATTTTTTTATTCCTTTTCAAATAAGGGAGAAACATACAAGAAGATGCTCCCTCCATTTCCCTTTCTGCTTTTGCACATTTTCTACCAGGGGGGGAAAAAAAGGGAAAAAAAAGGGTGGAAAAGCAAAGAAGAGAGAAAAGGTGTAGCAGCAATCTATGGGGAGCTGGATACCACAAGTCCTGATGGTCACAGCAGCCAGGCAACCTGCACTCTCTGCTATAGAATCATGATTGGTAAACCTTACCCTTTAACTTCTTCTCTTCATGTGGCCAGTACACGATGAGGAAATGAGAGGGTCTGAGTGGGGTCCTTTGTTCTGCCATGACTAGGGCATGGTACAAATGGAAAGCATTATCATCTTGTTATCCCTCATTTCAGAAGGGGGTCCTCATTAACAACCGGAAGCTGTATCCTGCCATAGCCATAAAGCCATAAACGGTACAGAAATGAGCCATAAATTACTTCTAATTGCACTATCCCATCACATCAGAACCCGGGACTGCTCCAAATTAACAGGCAGCAAATTTAAAGCAGATATAGAGATATCATTTTCTATGCAATACTTAATTAGCCTCTAGAAACTGCTACCATGGGGCATTACCTCAGAGCCCTAGACGCATCTCCAGAAGAGCAACTACGGTCACAGTGCATAGTACAAAAGGTGTATAGAGCCCCTCCCAGAGTTTGCAACCATCCTAATTGCTCACAGCCAGTGATCAGAAAGGACGTTCCATAGTGGTGTACTGTGCAATTGGCCTCTTACTTATTAAAGTGGTCTATAGCTGTTTCTTTATGACTAGCACTATGCTACAGCAAGCCCCATCATTGCCTCTCCATGGTCTTATCAATGATCTGACTGAGACAGTGGTGGCTCTTTATGTATACAGTTTAAAACAATATTGAGACCAACTGAAAACTCTAGCTGCCAATGAAAGATGGGTAATCTTGGTAGATGATTCTATAGCCTTCTGTTCAATAACTGCTTAGAGTGTCATTGCACTCAATATTAGGGTTTAACCTGGACCAGAGCAGAGGAACTGTAACACTCACACAGGAGGGCACAACTTTCAGCAAGGCCAGTCATCTCTGCCAATGACAAAAGAAGCATGGAGTTTATTTTGTACTCCACTGACTCAGTCATTCAAAAGGGCCTATGGAACTGGGGCACCTGGATGGGTCAGTCGGTTAAGCATCCAACTTCAGCTCAGGTCATGATCTCACTGTTTGTGAGTTCAAGTTTGAGCTCATGGCTGTCAGTGTCATCTGTCCCTGCCTCTATCTGCCCCTCACCTGCTTGCACTCTCTCTCTCTCTCAAAAATAAATAAACATTAAAAAAAAAAAAAAAAGGCCTGTGGAACTGGCCTTAGCAAACTTGCCATCGGATTCTCTTGAGATACAAGATGTTCAGGGTCTAATCCTTTTTTCTTCCTTGGATTCTGAACATCGTTTCTGGGAATATATAATTATACTCATTAGAATAGACAAGACCTAAAACCAGCTGGAAAAGTCTCTCCTTCAAATTTAAAAAAAAACAAAAAACAAAAAACAAAAAACAACAGCTAATTATATCATAGAAGCGAAAACACAGTAATTAAAATGACCATTATGTAGCAAGCTTCCTATAATTATTGTTATTCATTTTGGCAACTGGGAGTTTGAGGGTTTGAATTTTATTTTCCAGGCCATAAGTGTGAAAAAAGCAATTTATTTACTTTACCGCTGGTCACCAGGAATTAATTTTCACCCATTCCTTCAGACTTTATTGGAGGACTGTCTCATTCCTCTTTATCCTTGTCATTAATTTTTAAGGGACAGGTTTCCTGGCTATTCTTCTCAGGCCACATTGACAAATACAGTTCCTTCCCTGTGCCTACTGCAGACCTCAGCACAGAGCCTCCTCTATCTACTCACTCTCTCCAAACACTTTTTCATCTAGATCAGGAAAAAGCGAACTCTGCAGAATTGCTTGAACCCATCTGCACAGTTTGTTAAATTCTCCAGTATTAACAGCCACAATCATTTACTAATTATGGCTAGTTCTGTGTCTAAACTGTTGGATTTCATTGAATCACCATTGTAATAGAACAGCGTCATACTCAGGATGGAAGTATATAATGTACGATATGGAAATAAATTTTTTTTTAAAAAATGGTAGGAGAGGAACACAGAAATTCTACAAAATAGAAAGATGGAGACCAAGAAAGGTAGACTATGAGAAACCAGAGGAAACATAGGTGTTACTCTATGCAACTATTATAAATCAGACATGGTGTTGGGCATGCTGTATTAATTGTGCACCTAAGAACAACTTTAACAGGTGTTTTTCTCTGCATTTTACAACTGAGGCACAGACAGGTTAAATAACTTGTCCATGAACATTCAGAGAGAACTGTAATTCATAACCAGATTTATTGATTCCAAAGATTAAAATAATCTTTTTTTTTTCATTTACATTACCATAGCATCTTCCTCTATCTCTTTGTTTTTAACTTATCCAAATCTTTATAATGAAAGTGGGTCAGGGTTGCCTGAGTGGTTCAGTCGGTTAAGCATCCAGCTCTTGGTTTTGGTTCAGGTCATGGTCTCACAGTTTGTGAGTTTGGGCCCTGCATCCGGCTCTGTGCTTATACCGTGGAGCCTGCTTGGGATTCTCTCTCTCCCTCTCTCTCTGCTTTTCCCCTGCCCTCTCTCCCTCTCTCTGTCTTTCTCTCTCTCTTTGCCTCTCTCTCAAAATAAAAAAATAAACTTAAAAAAATTAAAAAAGAAAGAAAGAAAGTGGGTCAGAGACAACATATAGTTTGGTCTTGTCTTTTTATTCATTCTGGGGATCTCAGTCCCTTAACTAGTACATTAAGTCACCCACATTTAAAGCGATGATGAATATAGTTGGATTTATATCTAGCATTTCTGTAACTGTTTTCTATTTGTTCCCATTGTTCTTTATTCTGTTTTTCTTTTTATGCCTTATGAAATTTTAAGTTAGCGTTTTCTATAATTTCATTATAGCTTCTCTCCTAGCATATCATTTATACTTCTTTTTAAAATGTTTTGGTGGCTACACTGAGCTTACAATACACATTTTAAAATAATCTAAGTCAGCTTTCAAATAACACTACATTGTTTCACATGCAGCATTGGTGTCTCATAGAAGAGTATCTCCAATTTCTCTCTCCCATCTTTTATGACATGACTTTCATTTATTTTCATGATCCATATGCTGTAATCAATCAATACATTGCTACTATTATTATTTTAAACAAACTGTTATCTTTTAGATTAAGAATAAGAAATCTTTTAAAAAATATTTATTTTATTTGTTCTTGCTCTCTCTTCCTCTCTTTATGCAGATTCATGTATTTAACCTATATCATTTTTTCTCTTGCTTAAAGAACTTTTTATTTTCATTTTCATTTGTTTCCATATATTTTTTAATTTCTTCTCTAATTGCCTGGTTGACCCATTCATTCTTTAGTAGGGTGTTCTTTAACCTCCATACTTTTGGAGGTTTTCCAGACTTTTTCCTGTGGTTGATTTCAAGCTTCATAGCATTGTGATCTGAAAGTATTCATGGTATGATTTCAATTCTTGTATACTTATGAAGGGCTGTTTTGTGACCCAGTATGTGATCTATGTTGGAGAATGTTCCATGTGCACTCGAGAAAAAGGTATATTCTGTTGCTTTGGGATGCAGAGTTCTGAATATATCTGTCAAGTCCATCTGATCCAATGTATCATTCAGGGCCCTTGTTTCCTTATTGACCGTGTGTCTAGATGATCTATCCATTTCTGTAAGTGGGGTGTTAAAGTCCCCTGCAATGACCACATTCTTATCAATAAGGTTGCTTATGTTTGTGAGTAATTGTTTTATATATTTGGGGGCTCCCGTATTCGGCGCATAGACATTTATAATTGTTAGCTCTTCCTGATGGACAGACCCTGTGATTATTATATAATGACCTTCTTCGTCTCTTGTTACAGCCTTTAATTGAAAGTCTAGTTTGTCTGATATAAGTATGGCTACTCCAGCTTTCTTTGACTTCCAGTGGCATGATAAATAGTTCTCCATCCCCTCACTCTCAATCTGAAGGTGTCCTCAGGTCTAAAATTAGTCTCTTGTAGACAGCAAATAGATGGGTCTTGTTTTTTTATCCATTCTGATACCCTATGTCTTTTGGTTGGTGCATTTAGTCCATTTACATTCAGTGTTATTATAGAAAGATATGGGTTTAGAATCATTGTGATGTCCGTAGGTTTCATGCTTGTATCGATGTCTCTGGTACTTTGTCTCACAGGATCCCCCTTAGGATCTCTTGTAGGGCTGGTTTAGTGGTGACGAATTCCTTCAGTTTTTGTTTGTTTGGGAAGACCTTTATCTCTCCTTCTATTCTAAATGACAGACTTGCTGGATAAAGGATTCTCGGCTGCATATTTTTTTCTGTTCATCACATTGAAGATCTCCTGCCATTCCTTTCTGGCCTGCCAAGTTTCAGTAGAGAGATGGGTCACGAGTCTTATAGGTCTCCCTTTATATGTTAGAGCACTTTTATCTTTAGCTGCTTTCAGAATTTTCTCTTTATCCTTGTATTTTGCCAGTTTCACTATGATATGTTGTGCAGAAGATCGATTCAAGTTACGTCTGAAGGGAGTTCTCTGTGCCTCTTGGATTTCAATGCCTTTTTCCTTCCCCAGATCTGGGAAGTTCTCAGCTATTATTTCTTCAAGTACCCCTTCAGCACCTTTCCCTCTCTCTTCCTCCTCTGGAATACCAATTATGCGTAGATTATTTCTCTTTAGTGCATCACTTAGTTCTCTAACTTTCCCCCTCATACTCCTGGATTTTTTTATCTCTCTTTTTCTCAGCTTCTTCTTTTTCCATAATTTTATCTTCTAGTTCACCTATTCTCTCCTCTGCCTCTTCAATCCGAGCCATAGTTGTCTCCATTTTATTTTGTAGTTCATTGATAGCATTTTTTAGCTCCTCCTGGCTGTTGCTTAGTCCCTTGATCTCTGTAGCAAGAGATTCTCTGCTGTCCTTTATACTGTTTTCAAGCCCAGCGATTAATTTTATGACTATTATTCTAAATTCACTTTCTGTTATATTGTTTAAATCATTTTTGATCAGTTCGTTAGCTGTTGTTATTTCCTGGAGATTCTTTTGAGGGGAATTCTTCCGTTTCGTCATTTTGGATAGTCCCCGGAGTGGTGTGGGACTGTGGGGCACTTCCCCTGTGCTGTCTTGAATAACTTGCGTTGGTGGGCAGGGCCACAGTCAGACCTGATGTCTGTCCCCAGCCCACTGCTGGGGCCACAGTCAGACTGGTGTGAGCCTTCTCTTCCCTTCTCCTAGGGGCAGGATTCACTGTGGGGTGGTGTGGCCCATCTGGGCTACTTGCACAGTGCCAGGCTTGTGGTGCTGGGGATCTGGTGTATTAGCTGGGGTGGATCAGCAAGGTGCACGGGGGTGGGAGGGGCAGGCTCAGCTCGCTTTTCCTTCAGAGATCTGCTTCGGGAGGGGCCCTGTGGCACCAGGAGGGAGTCAGACCCGCCAGAGGGATGGATCCGCAGAAGCACAGCGTTGGGTGTTTGCGAGGTGCAAGTTCCCTGGCAGGAACCAGTTCCCTTTGGGATTTTGGCTGGGGGATGAGTGAGGGAGATGGCGCTAGCAAGCGCCTTTGTTCCCCGCCAAGCTGAGCTCTGCCGTCCGGGGCTCAACAACTCTCCCTCCCGTTGTCCTCCAGCCCTCCCACTCTCCGAGCAGAGCTGTTAACTTATAACCTTCCAGATGTCAAGTCCCTCTTGCTGTTGGAACACACTCCATCCGGCCCCTCTGCTTTTGCAAGCCAGACTCAGAGACTCTGCTTGGCCGGCAGGCTGCCCCTCCACCCCGGCTCCTTCCCACCAGTCCGTGGAGCACACACCACCTGACCGCCCTTCCTACCCTCTTCCGTGGGCCTCTCGTCTGCGCTTGGCTCCGGAGACTCCGTTCTGCTAGTCTTCTGGCGTTTTCTGGGTTATTTAGGCAGGTGTAGGTGGAATCTAAGTGATCAGCAGGACGCACGGTGAGCCCAGCGTCCTCCTACGCCGCCATCTTCCCAGGATCCTCCTAAAGAACTTTTTAAAACATACCTTGTGGGGCACCTCGGTCACTCAACCAACTGACTTCAGTTTAGGTCGTGATCTCACAGTTTGTGAGTTCAAGCTCCATGTCCGTCCCACTGCTATCAGCATGGAGCCCACTTCAGATCCTCTGTCCACCCCCTCTCTCTGCTTCTCGCCTGCTTGCACTCTCTCTCAAAATTAAACAAAATAAATAAAATAAAAAATAAATAAGACATACCTTGCAGAACAGTTCAGCTGGTAAAGAAGTCTCTAATTTTTTGTCTGAGAAAGTATTCTTTTTCACTTGTGCAGAACAACATTGTTGAATATAGAATTCTAGGTTGGTGAGGGTTTTTCTTTCAACCTTTTAAAGATTTCATTGCACTTTATTCTTTCCTGCATGGCTTCTGATAAGAAGTCTATAATTTTTATTCTTTTCCCTCTATAAACTAGGTGATTTTATCTCTCTGGCTTCCTTGAAGTTTTTCTTCTTGTCTTTGGTTTTTTGTGATTTGAATATGATACATTAAGGTGTGGGGTTTGAGGTATTTATTTTGCTTGGTATTCTCTGAGCTTCCTGGATTTGTAGATGGTGCCTGTCACTAACTTTGGAAAATTCTCTATTGTTATTATTTCAAAATATTTCTGTTCCATTCCCTCTTCCCTCTTCTTCCAGTATTCCAATTATGTATATATTTTACCTTCTGTCATTGTCTCACAGATTTTTCATTTTTTTAAGTTGAAGTGTAATTAATATACAATGTTATATTAGTTTCAAGTGTATAATATAATAATTCAACAATTCTATACATTTCTGACTGGGAGAAGATATTTGCAAGTGACACACCTGATAAAGGGTTACTATCCAAAATATATAAAGAACTTATACAATTCAACACATGCGCACACACACACACAAATAATCTGGTTTAAAAATAGAGGACCTGAACAGACATTTTTCGAAGGAAGACATACAGATGGCCAAAAGACACACGAAAAGATACTCAACATTACTAATCACCAGGAAAATGCAAAAACAGTATCACCCTACACCTCTCAGAATGACCAAAATCAAAAACACAAGAAATAACAAGGTTTTTTTCATTCTTTTTTTTTCTTTGTATTTCAGGTTAGGATCCTCCTATTGACTTAACCATCTTCGGCTTCACCGATTTTTATCCTCAGCTGTCTCAAGTCTACTGTTGAGACCACCAAAGACGTTTTTCATTCCCGTTACTATATTTTTGGTTCCCAACATTTTCTTTTGACTCTTTCTTATGGTTTTCCCATTGTCCCAACTCTTCTTGCATACTGCTTACTTTTTCCATTAAAAGTCTTACCATTTTAACCATCATTATTTTAAATCTCCTGATCATTGCAGCATCTACAGCATATCTGAGTCTGGGTCTAATGAATGCTTTGTCTTCAGACTTTGTATTTTTGTTGACTTTTGGCATACCTTGTAGATTTTTGGTGCATACTGGACAGGTAGTATTGGGTAACAAGAGCTGAAGATTTAAACAGGCTATTTGTGTGAGGATTTGTGCTAAGCAGGCTAGGAGTTGGCTTGTGTTAAATGTTTGCTGTGACTACAAGCACCAAAGGCTTCACATTCCTCTAATGTCCTTGTTTGGATCTCCCTCTTGGCTTTGAGGTATCATCATGTAAAGTGAAGCTACAATCCACTGTTTTGATAGTGGAGACTATTGGTGTGTTGTTAGATAGGGTGAAAGGGAGGAAATCATTCTATAATGTTTAAATTATACCCACATCTTTTAGCAGGCCTGTGTCTCAGGCTGGGGCCTTCACAAGTGTCTCTGTTCCTCCTCCAGTCATATAGCTTTTTGCCTCTGTTCCCTTTCCTGGCTGAAGCATTGCCAATCTATTTCATTGAAAATCTGCCCCCTGTTGATTATATTTCCCCCCATTTAGGTGTAACAGGAAAGATGAAGAGGGTTCAAGGGAATAGAGAGAATTTCCTTCCTCCTGCTAGGATAAGAATTGTGCTCTGGCAAAGTCCTTTCCCCTAGAGAAAACACTTATGTTATGGAGGAGTGTCAGGAAATATTTCACAATGGTTACCTTTCCCCTCTCTCTGCCGAGGTCATAAGACAATCTTTCACAACTCCTGGGTTCCAGGAGTTTCTCACTCTCAAGCTCATCCACATTCATTCAGCCTGCAGCAATTTGTTGCAATTGTTTCTACCAGTTAATAGTTCCGGTGGTCTCTGCTCCAGGGTAAGCAGATCTCGGTGGTTGTGTCTCTCTATAGGCACTGGTCTCTACAGATTTCAGGGTGATGCTTTGCCTGTAACCTCAGTTCTCTGATGGGTCCAAGAAAAGTAGATGATTTTTCAGTTTGTCCAGGTTTTCTTATTGCAAAGATGGGAGTGATGACTGCCAACATCTTTACATGTCAGAGCTGAAACTGGAAGCAATCATCCTTTTCTGATAAGGACAGTTTAGTGAAAAAACTAATAAAGAATAAATTAAAGCTTGATTAATCAGACATAGCCAAAGTCTAAAAACCTGGTCCTTTTAGGAATTTTAATATTCATTTTACGTACCACCTACAAGTAATGGAAAGTGACCAAAGCTTCCAGATTTCTTTTCCATTTCCACCCATGACTTTACCATAAATATTATCCCTTTAGGGGAGCCTGGGTGGCTCAGTCGGTTGAGCACCTGACTCTTGATCTCGGCTCAGGTCATGTTCTCATGGTTCATGGGATCAAGCCCTGTGTTGGGCTCTGGGCTGGCAGCATGGAGCCTGCTTGAGAATCTCTGTCTTTCTCTCTCTGCCTCTCCCTTCACCTCTCTCTCTCTCTCAAAATAAATAAATAAACTTAAAACAAAAAAACAAAAAAAAAACACTTGTCTATTAAACACTCTTTGGGGGAAAAACAAGACATCCATTACCAAAAAAAGAATTCCTTTGGGAATAAAATTTCAGAAAAATCTTTCATTAAAAGTCACATGTTCAACGCTATTTATACCAAATGTTTCCCAGATTTATCTGACTATGGAATCCCCTTATTCCTTATTATTACCTATTAATATCTATGATAGACAAAATAATGGCACTCCAAAGAAGTCCACATTCTAATTCTCAGAATTTGGGAATATGTTACCTTACTGGCAAAAGGGACTTTGCAGGTGTAATTGAATTAAGGATCTTGAGACACAGAGATAATCCAAGATTATCTGGGGGTAAGGGGTCCAATATAATCACAAGAGTCCTTGATGGAGGCAAGAGAGTCAGAAACAGAGAAAGGCAAATGTTATTATGGAAGCAGGGAGATATTTTATTTTCATTTTTTTCTTAATGTTTATTTTTATCTTTGAGTGAGAAAGAGAGACAGAGTATGAGCTGGGGAGGAGCAGAGAGAGAGGGAGACACAGAATCCAAAGTGGGCTCCAGGTTCTGAGCTGTCAGCACAGAGCCTGATGTGGGGCTTGAACTCGTGAACTGTGAGATCATGACCAGAGCTGAAGTCAGATGCTTAACTGACTGAGCCACCCAGGAACCCCAGAAGCAGGGATAGATTTAAAAATGCTACGTTGCTGGCTTTGAAGGTGTAGGAAGAGACCACAAGCCAAGGCATGGCGGAGACTCTAGAAGCTGAAAAGGACAAGAAATAGATTCTCTCCTAGAGCCTCTGAAGGAACAAGTCCTCCTGACACCTTGACTTTATTTAGCACAGTGAGACTAATTTTGGACTTCTAACTTCAAAAACCATGAGATCATAAATTTGGATTGTTTTAAGCCACTATGTTTGTTCCAATAACAATGGGATACTAATGCAACAGGTTATTATGTTAGTTTTCACTGGAACACCCTGTGGGAAATGCTACACTGTAGGCAAAGTATAGTATTAGGCATTATGAGGGATATAAAGAGAAACAGACTGTGCTCTACAAGTAAGCAGAGTAGGCAGAAGTGTAAAAAACTGATATAAGACAGACAATAAAAGAAAAAAAAATCTCTTTCATGAAGACACCATCATTGAGGGGTCACAAAAGGAGAGATTAATTTGTACCAGGTAAGTTTAAGAAATTTAACAAATATTTATTTAAAACTTACTGTGAGATAGTCACGGTGCCAGGCAGAGTAGCTACAGACATGAATAAGAAACAGTTCATATTCCTCCTTTGATAAATAATTTCTTTTGCCCAAGAGCCAAGTCAACCAAAACAAGACTGGTTATAGCCAATGTTATAAGTAAAAAAAAAATGCTTTATTGGTTTTGTGTAGTTGAAAGTATCTGAATTCTTGAATGAGAGAATGCTATGAGAAAATATTCATTTCGATGGTCTAAAATATTAATTTCTAGGTATATTAGCCATATACCTAGAAGGGGTATTTTAATAGAAGGGGCATTTTAATCTCTTGTCCCATTCATAAATGCTTTATAAGCATTATGTCATCACATCTTCAATATATCTAGGAATGAAAGTATTCACACTGTCATTCCCACCTTAGAAATAGGAAAACTGGCACTCTATGAGTTAGCACCCCAAACTTTCCACCTTCTCTACCTATAAAATCTTCATTCATAGGCAATTGACAACTGGTGAGGTTTGTGAGCACTGGTGTGGCATGATCAAGCCTGTGAATCTCATTGTCCTTTTCCTGTCATGATTTGTCATCCTGAATCACTAGAGATGCCAAATAGAGATTAGCACTAACAGCTCCATTCACTCTGAAAGTTTCCTTCTTACTACAGAAAGCTAAGTGTAGATAGTATACAACTGCTTAGCAGTGAAGAAGTCCCAAAAGGTTACATAGTTCTTGTTAAAACTATTGCGACTACCTAGTTTATGTTAAAACTTAAGGTATTTCCAGGACAAGAAATTAGAAGGTAAAAGGAAAACACTAATTTACCTACACACTCCAGTTTCCAGAAGACAAATATACATTGTCATTGAGAATGCTTCTTTGGTGCCTGACAGTTACAGAGTCTGTATCTCATCTCTGCTTAGAGGTTCTCATACAAACACCCCAGGGCCCTAAAACAAAATGGGAGACCCAAGTCTACAGATATTTCTTAATCAATATTACTCATTTTATCTCAAAATTCTAAGTTCTTAAGAAACTTTGTTTTAATCCAGATAAAAGAATGAAAGTCATTATTTAAGTGATTATTTAAGTCATAAACCTTGAGAAATGGTTATCAGAGGCAGTTAATGACCTAGCCTCTCCGCTAATGGAGGTTAACACTCTAATAAACCATTTGTTAACTGCAGCAATTGACTGATTGCAAGAGAATTACAGCTATTATAACTCTTTTATGACTGATGGGGGTGGGGGGAGACACAGTTAGATGGGGACAGCATGTATGAGCACACGAAAAGGTGACTCTAGAGAAAATGATTACCAGCTGCCACTAAAAGGTTCCCCTTACAGTAAGTGAAAAGGAAAGAGGGGCCACCATGATGTAAGCAGACAATGAATAAGACTAAGGGAAATGTTATTCTTGGTATAAAAGTAAAAATCACCAAAACTAAAACTGCCTGAAGCATTCAAATGTATCCTCAGTAAAAATGGACATGATGACTCTGATGAAAGTTCGAAACCACTTGAATACTGAACATGGAGAGAATTTCTGCCTTCATAAGGAAATGTCTTTCTAAATGTAATTTAAATACCTCTCAAAAATGTATATTTTGATGATTGGTAATTGGAATCATATTTCCCTGACAATTAGATTTTTTTTTTTTTAAATAAGGACATTTTTAAAGCAAGAGAGTACACATTATCTTTCTAAATTGGAAAGTTAAGAATTTAGGTTTTGGTTAGGATTATTTTTAATGATTGTGCAGGGCGGGGAGGGAAGTAAAAATAAATGGCTTAAGGCAGATTGATTTTTATTTCTCAGTTGTATAAAAGAATTTAGAGTTAGGCAGGCCCTGCTGTGGGTGACTTCAGCACATGAAGTTGTCGGAGGCCCAGGTTCCTCCCCAGACACACACCCACAAATCTAGGACGTGGTGTTTTCCTCACAATGACAGACAGAAAGCTCCACCCATTAAATGGGTGTTCTAGCCAGCAGAAGGAAGGAAGAGGGGGAAGAAGCCCTGACCCTCTGTGTAGTGGAGAATTAAACTTACCCAAAAACAGGCCTGGTGTTTGCCCTCGGCTACTGGGAGGTGATCTTTTGGTCCCTGAAATTCTCCACATAATAGAACTGTCTGTTTTCCCTGGAGGATTTGGCTACTGGACAGTCTAACAGTGTGACTTGTGATGGGTTCTATACAGTAACCTTTCCAACCACCAGGGGAAGTGGAGAATATAGGTATTAGCCCAATCCCTTGGAGAGACTAGAGATTTCAGGCCAGCCAACAATGAGATGGAGCCCCAAGAAAAACTCTGGACACTGAGGTTTGGGTGAGCTTTCCTGGTTGGAAAGATTCCACATGTATTGTCATACATCATGACCAGGAGGAGTTTATGCCATCTATAACTCCATGGACAGATGACAACAGGAAGCTCTGCCTTTGGATGACTGCTAAATTCTACCTTATGGATCTCCCTGCTTGGCTATTTCCATCTGTCTCCTTCCCCTGTAGTTAATGATAACCGTAAGTAAAACAGCTTTACTTTGTGAGCTCTATAAGTTCTTATGGTGAACTACTGAACCTGAGGGTGGTTTGGGAACCCCCTGGATGTGCAGTTGGTATGAGGAAAGTCTTGTGTTCACTGTGTTCTCTCTAAACTGTGTACTTAGCTCAAAGTCTCAACATCCTCCTTTTTTGTGGAGAAATCCAGAAGTACCACGTAACCCTTCTACTCACATCTCATTGGCCAAAACCTAGACATATGGACACACCTATCTGCAAAGGAGTCTGAGAAATATAGATTTTTGGTTGGGTATGTTTCTACCTTAATAGATCAGTGGTTCTGTGACCTAGAAAGAGAAGGATAATGGGCCCACACATTGTGATACACACATTCTGTAAAAACAGACTGTAAAATATCTGTAGTCAAAAAACTCCATCATTCTTATATACTAGATAATGAGCGACATTGGAAATATTCATGTTTTAAAAATAATCAAGAATTTTCTATTTAACGGAAGGGAATTTTCATGTCAAATTTCACTTTTCGCCTTAAAATTTATATGCTTGCTTCCAAGCATGTTTACCTTTACTCTATGCCAAACATATTATTCTTGATATTTTCAGAATATAGAAGCGACATAGTAGCAACTACATGTCAAGTGTGATATGTTTGGCGTCATATAAAAATCAAACTACTCTATCAGGGAGGTAGTATTTCCATTTTATAGGTAAGAAAACTGTAGCTCACAGAGGCTAATGGCTCACCCTCCCAGGGCTTGAAAGATTGGGGATTCCTACATTTTTTCAAAGTGTAGGTTTTCCACAGATGTCCCAAACCACTGCTATACCAAAAGTCAAGATGGATGCTACCTGGAGTGGGGAATGGCCTCTTCACCACCTTGTTAGTCTGGGCTGATACTACTCCAAGCAACTCTTGCTTCCCTAGGAAAGAAAGGCTGAGCTCTAGATGAATCGTGTCAATAAACTCTTACAGGGCTACATTTGCCTTCTCTGCCTTCTTTCAGTCACCTGTTCTATTTCTGCTTTGTCAATTTAAAGTAGTTGGTTTGTTCCCTTTGATCTAAGTTTCTGTAATGGGGCAATGTGGTATTTCCAAAGTCTGCCGGAACTTCTCTGGACACCAGTTCCTCACAGGGTCACCTCTGTTGATTGATTCATGATGATTTGGTTTTAAATCTGTCTCTGCATCTGTGGCACAGATGTCCCCTGCCCTGACATTCCTTAAATGTCCACACAGCAACCGATTTGAGATGGGTAAAGATTTCATCCCATGAACTCATATGCAAGAAATGTAGCTCTCTTTGTATTTATGGAGCCAAACAATTTATTATATTATGCTTTTGTCCCTCTAGATGCTGGAAACAAGCCACCCTACCTCTTTTCTCCAGGGATGCCTCAGAGGTTTGGGAGATTTGTCTGGGTCCTGTGGGGTAGGAGAGGTGGCAGAGGGTGGGCATCTAGTCCTCTGTGCAGCCATCTGTGCACACAGCATCCAGGAGACATTCTTGTCCTCCCGTGGCATTTGGTCATCTGTCAGTACAGATCCCTGCTGTTCAGCCTCATCCCAACCCCACGGTCTCATAAAGTCAGAGGCTTTCTGCAAGCCATAGCTGAGTCCTCCTAAATGCTCATGGATATATTCCTGCCTCTTGTTCCTGCCTCTGCCTCTCAAGCCTGATGACCAAGACATTCCCTGGTGTCCTTTCCACTCCTCCACCATGCTGAGTAATGGAATCGGCCAAGACTTCACTGCTTCCATGGGCTCCACCTGGCAGAGGACACAGGCGTTCTCTTCCCTCAGATCTACCAAACCTTTCTGGGGTTTCTATTTTTTCCCCATTTCCTCCCAGCTTTCCCTGGGGAAGAGTCCAAAAAAGACAGGTTTAAGAACCCACCAACCTCTGGCTTTCCTCCATTCCCTCTATCCTGGGAACCTTTTCTAGTCTCAGTATCCAAAAGAACCAGATAAGAGTGATCACAGATTTTCCTACACCCTCAGTGGCCTCAGCATCTAGACTTTCAAAATAGAAAAGCCCTGATGGGTTTTCTGCCATAACAACGTTTTTCTGGGTAATGGGTATTATAGACGGGTGTGGTGCAGTAATCTTAAACTAGGCCCTCGGACTAGCAGCATCAGCATCACCTAAGAATTTGTTAAAATACACATTTTCAGACTGCCCCCACCCCAGACTTATTGACTCAGAACTTCTGGGGATGGCACCCAGCAATCTGTAACTTAAGGAGCCCTCCAGGTGATTCTGATGAATGCTCAAGTTTGACATAGTACAAGATCAATTTCTAGAGTTAGACTGCTTGGGTATTCTAAGCTGTGTGACCTTGGGCAAATGGCTTAATGTCTCTGTGCCTTCCATAGTTACTATAACTGCAAAATAGGGATGATACTTTTTCCTCATGTTGAGGTTGTTGTTATGATTACATGGGCTAATAAATGTAAAGTACTTAGAACACGCTCTGGCATACAGTAAGTAGTATAAAGATAGGTACTACTTTTATTATATTTTCTGACTGAAACTGCAAGAAGGGTTGGGGCAACAGAAAATGTCAGGGTAAGGGGCGTCAGTTACAATTTCAAATATACCAGCTCACAAAATTAAAAAAAAAACTGCCATGATTCAATTTCTTTATATTCATCCTATAATTCACATTTTGTATCAATTGGCTTTCTTACTCTTTATTTCAAATTAAAGACTGCACTGAATCACGCAAAAAAAAAAAAGATTTTCTACAATAATTCATTCAGAATAATTCATTCTACCAAAAGAATACCAAAAGAATGAAACAATTATGTGGGAACTACCACTTTTTTATCCACCTACAAGCAGTTGACCAGAGTACTTGTTTACTGTTTTTTGCATTCAGATGTGTGAAAGAATCAAGCCACTGGCTGAGAAACTGGAAAGACGTTTAAAATGCAAATTCTTTTCCTTCAATAGGATGTGACCTGTATTACCATATGCTGGCTGAGCTTACTATTAAATAAATTACCTGTTGAAAGAAATTGCTCATTCACATGAGGTGAATTTAATTCTTCAAGGAATCCAATGTCCCATTTAGTAATTTAGGTAATTTACTCAACATTAGTTATTTACTCTAGTTTCCAGAAAACACTGGCCTCATCTGATTCATTAGCACACCTCTAGAGATGAGGTCAGCCGCAGATTTGGAAACTAATACTTCCCGCAATTTTGTGAAGCTATCGCCTACATGACTAATGGCCCATCTCTCATTTAAGAGGGAGTGCCATGCTATCTGGGAATCAAACTCTCTCCCAAGGTTTTCCACAAGGAAAGGGTAACTCCATTGATGACAATTGATAAAAACTGGAAATCTTTGCCATTACTACTTTCTTGGAAGGAATATTCAAAAAGGCATGTAAGGCAAGTATATATAAGGAATAGCTACATCTAAGTCCTCCAACCATCTGCTTCATTTCGGTTGGCATTCCACTGCCAAATTCACAGTAAAGAACAGTCCAGTGACAAGCATCCTGTTGAAAATAGAAAAATATGCTAGATAATGAAAAATAGGTTTCCATGTAATATGAAACATCTGAGTATTTGAAAATATCCCTATTTTGGCTAATACTTCAATCTTGATACTGGTGATGTTCAACATTGTGGAAACATGACAACAATGAAGGTAAAACAAACTAAATAAAATCACATCTTGAAGTTGGAGAGAGCCCTACTGATGAGTCATCTCACCCAACTCCTCCATTTTACATACAGGAAAACTCAAGGCCAAATTGGTGTCCTATCTGCAAGTTTTTTAAAACACTGTGGACTTACAAACACACGGACTTAAAATTACAGAGTTTACAAACCTTATCTTTTCATGAGGGCTGCATCTGAATTTTCTAGGGATTCTTCTGGCCACTGGGAGTTCTGAAACTAAGACATCATCTCTTCCTACCGTGTAATAGAGGAAGTAAGACACGCATCAAATTATAATACAAGAAACTGGTTTAGTTATAGGGAAGGCATTCTGGAATAGAGTGTCAGGGCATCCTGCTTAAAGACAGGTGGGCACAGGGTGATAAAAGACACTTCATGCTATGCCAAGAGAAATGTACCTTCTCTATAAATAACAACAAACACCAATTGGTTGCATTTTGTGCCACAGTGCTGCTTTTCACCTACGTTAATTTATAAAATCCTTAAAATAATCTTGTGAGGTAGGCTCCATCATTATCCCTTTTTACACATGGAAGAACTGAAACAACAGTTGACCTGGGTTGCCCAAGGTCAAATGGACAAATGGCAAAACTGGGACTCAAACTCGTCTGACTCCAATACCTATACCTGCAACTGTCTGTTCTTGAGCAGAGGGATGCCATGATTAAGCTATTCTTCTAGATTAATTTAGCAACAGCACAGAGCATGCACTGTCTTTTTCCTAGCCCACAGCACAAACAGGAAGACTAAACTACAGTTTCCTTTGGCCATTTAGAGATTTATGAGAAAGTTGTTTCATACTTCTTGTATTTAAAATGCTCATTTCTTTTTGCATCAACATTTTTTTTAGTCCTGAACTGTGCCCTGATGATTTCCTTATCCTCAGGTTCTCCCTCACTCCCCTCCCTTGCCTCTCAGTAGAGCCAATTTCTCTCTTGATGACCATTATTGCTTTCCTAAGGCCTTGGGCAAAAAGAATAGGCATCTCCTACCCAGGCTAATCACCAGAATAGAGGCAAAAAAGGGAGAGGGGAGGGAGGGAATGTGCTCAATATAATTACAAACAATAGCACACAAAGCTTCATCCATCCCTTAATGCTGAAATGTATCCGTTCAAACTAATTGGTTTTGGGGGGACTGCTAATAAATCCTAATATTTCTCAAAGAGAAATGGCTTGTAATTTAATTTATATTAAGCTGTTACTAAAGTTTATGCTAATTAAATCTCGGCTTCAATAGCAATTAATCCTAAGAACAATCTGAAAATATAAATAATGTAATAAAGTAAATAATTCTGCATGCTCCCCCCAGCAGAAGCAACAGGGAGCGTGGGGTGGGGTGTGCCCCTGAGTTTGTGCGCATGAGAGCAAAAGGAGAAAGAAACTGCTCCTTGCCCTCTAGAACAGAACATTTGCTCTATAATAAGCATAGATAAATTCTGCATGTATTTCCTTCAGAGAATGGATCCTCTGTTGTAAACGTTGAAGGTTAGCTCTGGAGTGTCTTCTGTGAACAAATGACTTGTCAAGACCCACCCTGGGAAGAAGATGAACTGATCAGCATGGAGGCACAATCTCCAAGGACAGTGCCCAGGCCTGAAGGTGCATTCCAGCATATGTATGCTGCTCTCTTTGGTATGTCAAATGCCCTCTGGTCTTCACAAGGGTGAAACACCTACTGAATGTACATTCCCATTTGCCCCATTCACCAAAACCCCAGCCCAAAGTGAATGAGATTAGCCCAGTTATATACATGGCATATCTCTGCATGCACTTTTCCAATCCAGATCGTCTAGGTTGTAAGGTGTATATTTTAAAATTTTGCAAACTCTTCTAAGTAACACTTCATGTGGCCACAGCCTAAAGGGACTAAAGTTTAAAAAGGCTGGTTAAGGAATAAAATAAATACCTATCAAATTAGTTATCCTTCGCAACCCATATTTGGACCCCTCCAGCATACAAAAAGCTAAAACTCCTCCTTCTGTGTTGCTTGGGTGATAGTGTTGCTCTCAGACATTCAGCATTCCCAGTGTGGAGGAGGCAGGCTATTAGTCAAATCCCCTCAGGACTAAAATGAGCAAGGCCTGTGTCATTCTAGATAACCCCCGTGTCCCTTAAGGAGTCAATCCCTATGCACTCTGCTGGATCTCCTTTTCTGAAATTCTCTGTCTACTTTATAAAAATGTTCTGAGGATAAAATGAGATGATATGAATTAGAAGCTGCTCTAAATGCCAAAACCCTCCAAAAACATAAGGCTATTGTCTTTGAAGAATAAATGAAGTAAATACTAAATCTTTTCAAATAGGTTTCCCCAAGCAATCAGTGCTTAAACAAGGAGATAGGGACGGTGGGATGGGGGGGGGGGGCAGTAAAGACTTGAAAGATTATAAGTGAGGACCTAGTTATTTACCAAGTGTCAAGCAAAGCATGTAGATTTATAACACCAAATTTAACTCAGAACTGTAGTCTGAAGAGGTATGGTTGCTTCCACTTTACAGATGAGTAAGTTAAAACACCAAGGGGTAAGAATCTTGCTCAATGTCATACAACTAGTCAATGGCTGAACTTAGGTTCAAACTCAGGGCTCATGAATTTGGATCCCAGATGCATAATACTTGAAAGGGAGCCAATTTTTCCATCTTTGGATTGACCTTCTTTAAAAGCCCTGTGATGACTGTCATTGGACCAAGGTCTAAAAGCAGGGACCGTTTAACATCAGCTAGAAATCATTAGGGCATGGTTTCCACTTTATCCACCTAAAATGTCTTACCTCTATGCCCTCACCTATCTTACCTGTCTATTATATTCTGTAAGACACAGATCAAATACCACCTTCAAGAAACCTTCCTAGACCACTCTATTCCGCAGTAATCTTTCACTCCTTGCAATTTTTAACACACTTACAGTTGAGTACATCTATTCTTGGGACCCTTAATGATATACATTTATCTGCTATTCCTGAAATCATGCTGGGGGCTAGGGCTTCTGTCTCCAGAAAGACCACCACCTTCTTGAAAGCACAATAACTCATATGTATGTATGTGTGTATATTGTACTCCCCTGGAAGGACTGTATGTATTTGTTGAATATTTATTGAGGATTTATTATGGGCCAAGTACTGTACTAAGCATTTTATGTGTATTTAGTACTACATATGATTTCCTTCATTGGATTTTCCCAGAAAGATACAATTTTTATCCCCATTTTAAAAAGGGAGAACCTGAGGTTCAGAGACTACAGTAGCTTGCTCAATGTTGCTCAGCTAGTAGAGAGAACAAGAAAAGTTAAAACCAGGTAAGTCTGACTCCAGAGCTTAGTTCCTATTCCCTAGGTGGTACCGCCTCTCCATAGCACAGGCAATTTACATTGACCTAAAAAGACTATGAATCCAGGATCTATAAAAATATCCAAGAGTGTACACAAAACTCCTTGAGGTTAAGTTTGGTTCTAATTCTCCAAATGCCTAAAGACTTGGAATTTAACATACTGTGTTCCTTCTGTACTGTTTAACTGTTCCTTCAGAGGATTTCTGATATAACAAGATGGCAGAGAGGATAGAGGTTTCTGAACTCCTATTTGGCATCATTAGGTTTTATAGTCCCTACAAGTTCTACACTCTAAAATTTTGAATATGATATCTGTGTGTTATGGTCTCCCTTAAGTAAAGCTGAACCTAGCAACAACTATACCAAGACTCTATGGTGTATACCTAATGAGAAAAGCTTTTGTTAGTGTTGACCCATTACTAAAGGCCCTTTCATTACACTATAGACTACAGAGAAACATTAGACTGGTCTCACCCAAAGTCAGATTTCTTGAGCATGACTGCCAATGTCACAGGCATGCATCGAAATCAGAAAATGCTAGGCATGTTATTAACAAGAGAATAATAATACTAAAAATATGGAGGAATGAAAAAGTGTAAGGATTATGTGAATATACATATAGCAGAAAGGGTAAGAACAAATGGCCAGATATACCAGCACTGTGAAAATGAGTGTCAGAAGTGGGAAATATAAAACTTTATATCATCATAATTCATGACATCTACACCATTATAGTAGTGCTTGGAGAGTTAACTGAAATCAGCCAGATGTAGCATCTATTTGGGGTTAGTCCTAAAATACCCTATTTTCCTTCTCACATTTCTCATTTCTCCAAAATAATTATACAAACTATACCGCAAAGCCCAGAAGGGAAATTCAATTTTTATGAAGAAAACATGAAAAATCTTACACAAGAAAAATGTTTAAATGTCTTTCTCCTCCGCTTCCCTGGTTTCTCATCTATTTTAATTAAGACTCTATTTGGGTGACAAGTGATTTCATATTCTAAGAAACACAAACAAAAATTTACCCTTTTCATAATGTTTTTTAGTCTTTCATTGAATTATTTCTTGCCAGCCAAAAAAAAAAGTCTTTTACAAAATCGATTAAACTAAAGTTAAACAACCAGAATGATTTTAAGATGAACATTTTTTACCCTTGAAATTATTCCCCCACTATAGTATATTGTATATGTCCTTTCATTTACATACACAGACGCACAGATACACACACACACACATGCACACAGATACACACAATCATTTATTGCTAATATCTCTCTGAACAGCAGAAAGTTAAGAAGGATGTCTTTCCTATCTTGTCAACTTGTAGCCTTTCAATATTAGGCAGAACCACTTGTATGGAGGCTTTTGTCCTTCGATTCAATCCTCAACCCACTGTCTTATATATCCTCCTGCGCATGAAGTGTATGCAGGCATATTTCATCCCCTTTGGCCATTTTCGGTTGGGATAAATCAGAGAAAACCTAATACCTTAAATGAAACAGCAGTTTGTAGCATAGTTTTAAAAGATCCACATAAGGCAAGATTGTTCATGCTACTAAAAGATAAAATATTCAGGGTAGATATTTCTCTCTTCAGATCATCATGACATGAATACAAAAATACCTATCTATATCTATCCATTTATATGAAAGTATTTTCTTCCATACAACTGCCGAGAGAAATTATACATTGTACCAGCCCAAGGACTTTGGGGATACTACTGGCAAGTTATTCTACACACATGTAGCACTTGATCTTTTTTCCAGGAATTTTTAGGAGCACAAGCTCATTTGGATTTCACAACATCCAAGGAGAGTAGTAAAGCCAGTATTATTCCCATTTTAGGGAAGAGCAAATCCAATGTGATAAGCCCTTGCTTAATGTCAGAACTGAGTGGAAAATCCAAGACTCCCAAAACTTTGATCAATTATCTTTCTACTGTACTATAACAATATGCTTTGTTTTTCTTTCACTATTTTTAAAATACCCACATACAAAGATGTTCATTATAAGTAAATTGTGGTTTTTAATTCTATACATAAAGATGCAAACATAAATTGTCTCACAACTCTAAAAGGCTGGAATCAGCAATTGATATAGTAATTTTTTATGAAATATTTACACTCTACTTACTTATGTGTTCATCTTGAAGAATAGGAGTCAGCAGGGGCGCCTGGGTGGCGCAGTCGGTTAAGCGTCCGACTTCAGCCAGGTCATGATCTCGCGGTCCCTGAGTTCGAGCCCCGCGTCAGGCTCTGGGCTGATGGCTCGGAGCCTGGAGCCTGTTTCCGATTCTGTGTCTCCCTCTCTCTCTGCCCCTCCCCCGTTCATGCTCTGTCTCTCTCTGTCCCAAAAATAAATAAAAAACGTTGAAAAAAAAAATTAAAAAAAAAAAAGAATAGGAGTCAGCAGACTATAGCCTACAGGCCAAATCTGGTCTGCCCACTTGTGTTTTGTTATCTTTTTAACAGCCTGTGAATGAAGCATGGTTGTTACATTTTTAAATAGTTGAAAAACACTAAAGGAAGAAGAATTTCATCCCAAGTGAAAATCACATGAAGTTCAAATTTCAGTGCCCATAAATAAAGGTCACTGGAATGCAGCCCACTCATTCTTTTACACACTGTCTTTGCCTTTGCTACCAACTTGAGTAGTAACAACAAAGATCACATGGCTCAAAAGGCAAACCTTTACTATCTGACCTGTTACAGGAAAAGTTTGCCGTACCTGTTACAGAGTATGCCCTCTTCATTCCTATCAAATTGTCTTTTCTTGAACAGGAAATGAGAATGTCCACATCTGGAACACCTTCCATGTTATACTCTTAGCATTTCTGTCCTTAGAAAGGGAGATGAGAGTTGAGACCTTTCTGATAAGAACGATTATCTTACTAATAATCATAGAAAATTCTATATGACACAAGAATAAAAGATTTTGTAATTTGGAAGTTTCCAGGACCTAATCAGTCCCATCTGATAGAAAGGGAAATGCAGGTTGGAGGTATAAGAAAACTTAACAGCCTGTACTTGGGAGCTCCTTCCCAGCTCTTTGGAGTAGATGCATTGGAGTAGAAGTAGAAACACCTTCCCAAAGTAGAGCAAAGTTTGCCTAGTGCCTACCCTCTAACAGAAGATGTTTTCAGAGGCAGGAAGACTCACTTCTCTTTCCCCAAAGCTATTAAAACTACAAACATCCGAGTACCTGCACACACCACTAGACCCAATTTCCTTTGGACATAGGCCCACTGCAAGTTAAAATACATAACAAAATTGAAATTTCAGGCCACAGCCACACACTTCTGGCCCAGTCTGTTAAAGGGGCCAACACACCTGTTAAGGATGTGATGGCAAGCTGCCATGTTTTGCCGCAGTCAGAAGTTCAGTGTCATGTAAAAGACTTTTGTCCCTAGTGCTGAGATAATGAGCTTGTTCCTTCCTGATGATTTATGGGATGCAGATGAGAAACTGGCTGATTGAGGCTCTGGAAGATGAAAGTTTTCTGCTCTTGGCAGTAGCACAGTACCCAGGAGAACATGGTTTAACTGCTCCAGTTCCATTACTGCCATCAGAAAAAGTCTAATAACAAATTATGCCAGGTGAATATAAATAGTACTTATTTCACTCAATTTGCTGTCAGGAAAGCGCTCTCAACTTCTTTGCTAAACCAAACTATGCTAGGCTGAGAAATAGTTACCGACATACTCCAGGACCTGGCTTGTCCAGAGCAACCAGCTGGCCCCTAAATTACTACCCCTCCTTCAGTCATGGTTTTTTTTGTGCTCATTTTTAGGCCTCTACACTCACTCCTGATTAGCTATAAACATAACCTTGTTCTATCTGCTTAATATAACTCAACAAAAAATTGAATTTTGCTAGAATGTGAAAGAATTTCAAGTACCAATGTTATACACCTGAGGTTAATGAGTACCATCTCGTATTAATAGACTCCGCTTTACATAAGCATTAAGTAAATCCTTCTGTCCCATACATTAACCACCAGCCACAAGGACAATTAAACTTAAATTTAAATTAAGTAAAATTAAACAAAATTTAAAATTTACTTGTGCAGTCACACTAGCATGTTTCCAGGGCTCAATAGCTGATGTGGTCAGTGGCTCCCATATTGAACTGTGCACACCATCCCATCATTGCAGTAAGCACTATTGGACAGGTCTGCTCTAAATCTTTACTCACAAAAGCAAAATTATCCTTTAATCCTCCTCTTACTCTCCACTTACTCTTATAGCCAAAGCAAAGCTTTTGTCTTTTTTATCTTTTGAAGAAAAAAAACGGAAAGAAAATAATGTTTTTTGAGTATCTGCCATGTGCTAAGCATACATTCTTGGTTCACCCAAACAATGCATTTAATTCTTCCCAAATAGTCTAAGAGGTCCTTAAATCCCAGGTCTGCTCTCTCTAAGGCTCCTGTCTTAGGCCATCTCCACTACAGTCATCACTTCACTGATTTTTTTTTTTTTTTTTTTTTTTTTTTTTTTTCCTTTAAATAAACAGTATTCATCACCCACTCCAATATTCCCCAGAAAAATTTTTAAAGTTTTTTTTTTCACAGTGTGTTTGCTTT